>NC_051181.1:160338196-160548783 GCF_013339695.2 Rhipicephalus sanguineus | reverse complement strand
GTGACTCTCCTCCGTAGCTTTGCTCCTACACGATGCGGCTACACTGGCAGATAAATGCACCGCTGTGTGATGACGCCGACCTCAGGAAAGCGCGCGAAGTTTCCCATCAGCGCCACCTTAACTTCGCACAGGTCAATGTTTAGGATCGTTAGTTCGCCAGTAGAGCAGATTTAGGCGGACTCGATAGGCAACATTCCCCAAGACTAAGTGTAAAGAATTTTTCTCCAACTTAGATGATATGTCGTCCAATATGTTTGTATCATGAAGACACTGTTTGTTCTCTTGTTATTCAGGGAGGTTTAATACCCGCCGTGGTGGCCTAGAGCCTATGGTGCGTGACTACTCACCAGAAGGTCGCGAGATCGAATCCCGGTCGCGGCGGCCGCATTTCGGTGGAAGCAAAATACTAGAGGCCCGTGTGCTTAGATTTAGGTGTACGTTAAAGAACCCTAGGTAGTCTAAATTTCCGGAGACCTCCCCAATGGCGCCTCTCCTAATCACATCGTGGTTCTGGCATGTAATACCCAAACAATTATCATGAATGCTTATGAGAGAGCCTTCAATAGAAAAGAGCCACTCGCGCAGCATGGCGGATAAATTTGGTAGAAAAAGTGCAGTTTTCGTGTCAGAAAGAAATTATAAGCGGAGAAAGCAGGAAGGCTAAAACAACATATGTGCTTTGTTCGCGCCACTGTATCGAGGTAAAACTGAGCCATAAAGAAGCAGCCAGCAATGGCTCATGCCCACTAAAGAAGCCATGGTGATCAAGCAATAGTGGTACTTAGGCTCGTTACAATAACAAGACACGCAAGCACCCTAGACTACAATGACTGCCTTGCAAGCCGATGAGCAGCGACTGGTCCGCGTAACATGCAGATAATTTCTCAATATGTAAAGTGTGATTGTGTTATGCTATGCTACGGTTAGACTGCCACCTCTGTTTTTCGTATCAAAGAGTGTCTGCGGGGCGCCTCGTGGCGTACTGGCAAAGACGCTTGTACTTACAGTCAATCAGCACTCAGCAAATAATATGTGTCCCCATTTAAACGTATGTGTATGCGCTGTCATCAGTAGAGGATTGTGAGAACTCTGGACGATCCAAACACGAGCTCCTTGTTCTGTCGAAATTTTGTTCCTTTTGTTTTGAAATGATCTCTTCTCAATGGCAGTTTCAAAACAAAAAGCGACCACAGCCACTTAAGAGAGTCAACGACTTTCAGCAAATTCAAAGCTCAACGCCCCTTTGCCAGAGGCGCAGTAATTGTTCTATTAGGACACGTGGCGACAGGGTCTAAGTGCACATCCGCCATGGTGGTATTGCGGCTGCGCTGTTGCACTAAGCACAAGCGTTGGTTCGATTCGATTTGCAAATGCAACAACACGCGTATAGCTTTTAGGTGAATAATGTCTCTTTTTGCTTGAGTAGGCACATGCCAACATATTTTCTTTTGCGTGTATAAGGCCGCAGTGTCACCGATTACGGTGCACGCTTGGATCAGTTTTGCGTCCTCCTTTTTCTTTCTACGCCTGTGCCAGCTTTAGGGTAATAGTGGGCGTGAGTGTTCTCTGTTTAGCTCCACATGTACCTGTAATTGCATGTCTGACCTTTTGCGGCGGAATCAAGTTCACGATCCTATGGCAACCACCACAAACCCATAGCCACTTAGTTATACCCCGGTGGGTCATATACACGCAAATACTTCCAACAGTACAGGCTTCGAATCGCATGGCACTGATGAGAGAGGGCTTTAAATTGTGAATGAACGTGCACCTTTCTGAATAAAAGTGTTCTATGTGCTTCTGTACACCAGCTGATGTATCATCCCATTCCTCGCAGTGTAGCATGCAGCTTAATATATGCCTGCTACACCTTTTTTTAAACGATGAATGTTTTTCCTCAATCACTCTTACTAGGTCTCAAAAAGTCGTGGTTCAAATTGGTCACAAGCGAAGGTCTGTGGTGGCCCATGCCACTAATTGTCGACCCTCTGTGAGTCGTCTTAGCACAGGGTAGCTGAAAGACAGTAAATCATGACGCTGAACTAGGTAATTTAATTAAATAATATTTATTGCACAATGTTCTAGAAACACATTCAAGAACTCAGACAGATGACCCAGCCACACAGCGCAGTGAGGGACAGTCGCAAGTCTCATTTACAAAACACTCATTCATGTACAGAAGTGAAAATACAATGCACCGACGCAGAACACAGTTTGGCAGTTCCCCTGTCTACAGCGGCCCACCCCGTATCGTATAAGAACATTGAGTATTGAACTGACAACAGATGCCGCACCCTTGCCTAAAGGCGCAAGCGCCTACAACGACAGGCAATATTATCAAAACGGACAAACAGCACATCTACATTTTCCCTAATGTTAAAGTACAAGAGGAAAGCTGAACACAATAAAGAGCACTCACGTTAAAAGCCAGTAGCCATGCCACACTAATGCACAATGAACAACATGGTGATGAGTCAATAGGACAAAGAAAGCTTGCTTCCCGAAAACTATACCAAACACACGCTAGAATAGAATGGCCCAAGACAAACCCACAAACAAACAACGATGAAGGCAGTGTCGTGCCTCACTGTCGTTACCCGAAAACAAGAACAACAGTGCATGCCCACTGCACGCCCAGAACTGACCCGATGGAAAGCATTATTTCCTTCTCGGGAGCCAGCTCGACCGAGCGAAGGGCAGGCTTGCGAGAGCTTCTGTTAAGACTTAGACGTGTAGAAAGCATCGTCTTATGCGTTGCCATTCATTATGAGCAATCACAGTACAACAAAGCGAGAGCTCGCCCCTCCACACCGAACGAGACACACCATACTCACAGATATACAAGTGCAAAGACCTCGAGAATCGGTGAAAGCCTGAAGCCCCACAGCTCATCACCTACGGTGCGCCAACACGCTCAACTTTTTTGTGCTCCCAAAAGTATGCGCTAGCGCCCAACGGCTTTAGTTGTTCAGGAACCCACCGCGCGCTCAGGAAAGGTCGACCGTTCTCATATCTCTGAATCATCTGTCATGGTATTGTATTCGCCAGAACATGTCCACTAGATGCGTGCTCCTTCAGTTTGTAGGAGACAAGTTTTAACAATAGGTGTTGTTAGTGGGGCGGGAGTACTGTATTTTTTTTTCTTTTTCTTCCCTTTTTCTAGAAGTGTCACAAAATAAAGCGCCAGAGGTGTTTCAGTTCCGGTCGAGGATCACAAATCGCACCCTTTAGGTTGTCGAAAAGCTTCCTATGCGGCGCGGTTAGGATATATGAAGAGGCACTAGTACTTCCAGGGGCCGCTGCCGCCTCCGGCGCCACTTGCTCCGCTGCTGTATCCGCCAGAGCTCCCACCGTATTTGCCAGCGGAGCCTCCGTATCCGCCAGCGCCACCAGCGCCGCCTCCGTATCCTCCGGCGCCACCGCCGAACTTGCCGGCACCACCTCCGTATCCACCCGCACCTCCGCCGTAACCACCGGCTCCGCCATGATGGCCTCCAGCGCCGCCGCCGGCGCCGCCATGATGCCCCCCACCGTATCCACCTGCTCCACCCGCACCTCCGTATCCACCTGCTCCACCCGCACCCCCGTATCCGCCTGCTCCGCCTGCGCCGCCGTATCCGCCTCCTCCGCCGTATCCGCCTCCACCGCGGGCTCCAGCGTACTGGCTGACGACGCCAGCGGGTGGTTGCTCGACGATAAACTCGGCGTCAGCGGGACTGGCTGGTCCCACTCCCGGTTCGTTTGTCTTGACGACGGCACGAAATCCGTTCTGGTCAGCAACGTAACTGACTTGGCGGTAGATGCCATTGGTGTCGGTGTAGCCGTAGCTGCCCTTGACGGTGCCACTGCCGTCTCCACTCTCCTGGCGGCTCTGGCTGTTACCGTACTCGTCCTTCACGTCGTAGCCGAAGTTGTACGGGGTTGGCTGGCCCTGCATGCAAACGAGGGAAAGCACTGTCAAGTTGTTCTTGGTAGATTGCAATTCATGAGAGAGCACTCGGCTCTAACTAGTTCGTGTCAATAATCTTTGCAATCATCTGCATTAATGTATAGAGCTGCTTTGTTTCCAAGTACAGAACTTACGTAGTCACCACCTCCTCCGTAGCCGCCAGCTCCTCCTCCATATCCACCAGCTCCTCCACCATATCCGCCGCCGCCACCACCACGGGAACCACCGTAGCCGCCGGCACCTCCAGCACCGCCATATCCACCGCCACCAAGACCACCTCCTCCGCCATGGTGGCCACCTCCGAGACCACCGCCGAGGCCTCCGCCAAGGCCTCCTCCTGCCCCTCCCGCGCCTCCGCCGTGGTGGCCTCCGAAGCCTCCAGCACCGCCACCAGCACCTCCTCCGTGGTGGCCTCCGAAGCCTCCTGCTCCGCCACCTGCTCCACCGCCGTGGTGACCGCCAAATCCACCGGCTCCGCCACCGGCACCGCCATGGTGACCACCGAATCCTCCAGCCCCACCGCCTCCATGGTGACCACCAGCGCCTCCACCATAGCCTCCTCCTCCACGGCCGTAGGCGCCCGCGCCCAAGGCTGTGGCGATCATGAGGCTTAGGCACAGCCCCTGGGCAGGATAAAAAAGTTCATAAACTGCCTTGGCAAGCTTGGCACATGGTCAAGCACTCTTGGCTTGGCAAGCGAATAGCGCCGCACAAACACTCTCGACCGAGGAAAGCAAAGCTTGTCATTTTAGCTACTGAAATAAAATGGCAACGAGAGAACCTATATGATTTTCTGATTGTTAGCATGACTGTTGACTGTGACAATTCCAGATTCACCTAGCGATTGTTGCCATCGACTGCTCTGTCTTTACGCTTGTGAGGTGCCAGTGAAGATTGTCACCAGGTGTCGAACATACCTGTATCCTCTTAAGGAGACCTGACACACAAATTTAGAGGCGAAATAGCTTGTGCGATTGATTTGTGTGGACACGCACACGTCATCTAGAAAATATCAATTGGAATATAGCCTCGAACTTAAATTTGACGTATTCAAATTAAATTTTTTTATATGTGGCACGTAATTGACCGCAAAATTCAGCACCTGCCAACATCAACGTTTACTTTGTACGTAAACAAACAACCTACGCCCCTAGTCTCTGAGGCTCTGAACTTGTGGCGTAGTATTCGTCGTGTGCGGGCGACAAACACAACGCATGGCTACGTTACTACGCCCAGCCTGGTTGTCATATGTTTGTGTGGTCCCGTGGCCAGCTGTCTTTACCTTCAAACCTTCCTAGACCTGCCTTGCTGGTTGTTTCGTTACACCGAAACCGGGACTGGGCGCTATAAAACGACTCCAAGTAACTAACCGTAGTGCGAGGGAGAAAGCGAGGTTTCTAACCGCTATAAGCGGGTCATCAGATACTCACAGCCACTGAAAAAGCTAGACACAAAATTTTGTGTTAGCACTCATTTAAGAATACGATAAGCAGGTTTGGAACTCTCACACTAATTATAATTTGCCCTGACATTTTACAACCTACCGAATATACTTATTGCATCCAAGGGTAAGAAAACAATACGGTTTTTGTTATCCCGCAAGCTAGAAGGGTACAGTGCAATTTGAGAGGCAGTTACGGGAGAAGACATTGAAAAGTTAAGTGAAAAGCGCCCAGTCGGCTAACCTACACAGTGCGAGAGGAGGTGGGGGACACAAAGGCCTGTTCTAGAATGGCATAAAGTAAAATGCGAGAGATATATAAACAGTATAACAGGTGCTGCCATAAAAGCAATTGCTATACTACACAACAAGCTATGCTCACTTTAGTCAGCGCCTTTCTGGCAGAACCATTCTATGAAACATAATTATTAATAGAAGTGCAACTGGACTTCAAGTTACTTTTTCTTCTCTTTTTTTGTGAATATCAAGGTAAACGATTGCAATTGTCGTGTTGATTTGCGTTTTCGTTATTTGCAGAGTACCACCGCTACATTACGCGTCAGGGCATTTACTGATCGTTTCCATCTTTCCTTCCCTCCCTCTCTCTCATCTTTTCACTGCCCTTTCCCATTGTCCCAGCGTAGGTTAGCCAACCGGGCATATGCCTGGGTAATCTCCCTGCCTTCTCTCTCGTTTTCTTCCTTCCTCCTTCTCAGCTGCAGCATTAGGACTGTATGTTTCCGAATTCGTCTATGTCCATATCAAGGTGTCAAGTAGCAAAATAAATAGTGGTACTTTCACATGTAAGGCAATAGAAGACTTCATGTTAACGAATGTTCGTCTGAGCAGGCCTATAAATCTTGCAAAGATGTCGTTTCAAAACTGATTATGGATTTCAGGGATTCCGTAGAAAATATTGCCTTTGCTCACGGCCAGTTGAGGCACACTAACAATTGACTTGTCTTTCCGGCGCATGCTTCGCTGGGTGGAAGAGGCAGAGGATAAAAGAAGGGGAAGACGTGAAGGTCGGGGAAGTTGGCAGTAAGACGAACTGTCCGGTTGGCTACACAGCACACGGAAAAGGGTAGCAATGACGAGAAACACGATATGGAAGGAATCTGTTCAGCAAACTACAAGAAAAGGAAACTGATGACTGCAGCTGTTAGGTGGGGGCTCTTCGAGATATTTCCATTAATAAATACAGAAATAAAATCGAGAGGGAAGCCTCTAGACCGTAAACACCCGTAATGATAATGATCACGGGCAGGATCGTTGTCGCAAATCGGCACAATCACACAGCAGCGCGGGCAATCTTAGCTGCTGGGCCGTGAAAGTAACGTCCGTGTCTGTTTGACTTGGCCGCAACGCCCCGTGTTCTCTTACTTTTTTTTTCCTCGTACAACCTAGGTCTTATTAAACGAAGCCTTTCTGACCCAGGAAGGCTCGGTGAAAGAGTGAGGCAAGGGAGAGCGCTCAAAAGGGGTCTGCAGTTATTTGTCGTGCGCCGCTTTTTAAGCGCGTCAAGTGGACTCATCCTGTAACGTTCACGAAACTGGCACGAGAGCCATTACGTTCATTCGCTGGAGGGATGTCGTTCACTACGGCGAAAACGGACGGAGGTCGGGTTGAGGTCGGCCGAGTAAAGACTCATTTTCGCGATCAACATACGGAAAGACAGACGCGGCGACGAAATGAGGAGCCGGCTTCATTTGGCCCTCGCCGCAGTTCCCAGGTTCCACTTTACCGTTTTTGCCCGTGTCATCATTCTTTTTTTTTTTCTTTGTTCTCGCCACCTCCTTTCTGTCCGAGACGAGGAGCAAAGGGCGCCACGGAGGCCGTATAAATAGAAAGCGTGCAGCGCCGCTCTCATTCCGATAGCAACGTCCGGACCGGACAAGGAGGCTTCCCCGCGCGCGACCGAGGGCTGGTCACGAAAGCGCGCGCGACTCGTGATCCGGGAAAGATGCGCGCGCCAGCATCCGATCTCCTTTCTCGGCATAATTTTTTTGTTTTTGCTGCTCTTGACTCGGGCCGGAAATAGGGGCGAGCAAGCTAGGCGTGCTGTAGATATAAAACCATGATCGCCTACTGCTGTCAGCAGTTGACGTGGTCGAGTATCTTCCCGCTTTTAGCAGCTAGTGTTCGCAGAATCACCAGCCTCTTTCTGAAGTTCTTTCATCACCAGCCATAGTGGTCTAGTGGTTATGATCCTCGACTACTGGCCCGAAGTTTGCGGGACCGAATCCCGGCCGTGGCGGCCGAATTTCGATGGAGGCGAAAATTTAGAGGCCCGTGTACCTAGATTTGGGTGCAAGTTAAAGAAGACCAAATGGTCAAAATTTCCGGAACCCTCCTCTCCTACGGCGTCCCTCATAATCATATCGTGGTTTAGGGACGTAAAACCCCAACAATTATTATTATTAAAGTTCTTTCACCAAGAGTCACTATCGCTGGCAGGTAAACTTACGAAAGAGCGTCATTCGTCCTCATTAGACATAGACCTGTATTTGCATGCCTGTCAAATAAGTGAACGAGCCAGCCCTCTGCAACACCTTCTTAATGGCCAAAAAAGAAAATCACGCGACTCTTAATGAGCATTCCCTTGAGAGTGTGTTCAAACTGACTTCCGCTTTCCGTTTTTTTTTTCTCATATATAATTCGGTATCTTCACAGCCCTAGCGCAGGGTAGCCAAACAGACGGGGGCTTGTTAACCTCCTAGCTTCCTTTTTCCGCCTTTCTTGGCCTCTGTTTCAAAACGCCAGCACGTTTCTCTAGGAAGGAACCTGAACGTATAATTCATCATGAAACAGCCTTGTTAACGACGTCCGATGGCTTCCATTTCTTTGTCCTGGGATACATGGCTAACTTCTTAGCAATGCTTTATTGCTACAGATACCTACTGCTTTGCAGACGGAGAGCGCAATATATAGAGACCTAAGTTTATGTGCGCACTTCTTTCACCTTAGAACAGTTCACTATATAGGATTGTGCACCTGCTTAATTTATTTTTTCATTATTCTACCAACAGAAGTCGCCCGGTACCTCTTTCCTTAAAATACAAGTCTAGATTACTTTTTTTGCAATGCCACAAAGGTATTTCCCAAGGAAGAAAGAATCGTGCAGGCCGATATTCCCGCAATCACTTTCAGGAAACATAATTGATGGCTTTGTCTGGAGCGACTTTTCTCGGTTATGCGCACAAGGTTAGCATAGAAATAACAGGAAGAATAAGGTCGCCACCTCTTCGTCTTCTAGTGCGCTGTCGATCACCTTTTGCTATATATAGTCGTCACAACGCGCTGACAATTGCTGCGAGGGTGCTAGAGGCGTAGCTAAAATTATCCACAATCGCGCGCACTGCCCGTGGCAACGCCGATCAATCTCCCTCCATTCTTAGTTTGTGCTTTTTTTTTCCTTATCAAGAGAAAGTCACTTGCCGCAATATTGAGCAAATAGCTGCAGGCTCTGTGCGAAATTGGCTCTTAAGCAATTTTGCATTGAATAAACATTTTATACAAAAACACGAAATCAAACGAAACACAAACTTCAACGTTTACAGAGTAAAACCTCCGACCTAGACAATGATGCACGTTCTTCAGTACTAGCGCTGTTACGGTTAATCAACATTGCGCTCCTTTCGATTCAAAATGCTAAATGCATACCAGATGCAAAAAATTTTGTTAACAGCAAAAATACGACTGCTCCTCAAGAAAAATTGCTTACATGCTGAATGATTTAGCATATATTTCTACCTTAAGACAAAACTCACTGCCGATCCTGAAGCCTTTTCTTCTATACAGAAATCTAATTATACATTTATACGATACTAATGCGTCCTTCATCGCATAATGAAAGGATCCGACTTTGCTCCTAGCATTAGATGGGATGTTTGTTATCCAAATTGACTGCACAGGACGAAGGCACGGGTTTCTAATGAAAGAAAAGACAAAAACTTCACAGCTGAAGAAAGAATTTGTCCTGATCCGGGAATCGAACCAGGGACGAATGACGTAGAAAAACGTTGGTCCTAGGTTCGATCTCTGAAGCAGAATGAATTTTTCAACTGCGAATATTTGCTTATAAAAGAACCATAGTGATTTTATATTGTAGGTTTGTTGTACTGTCGGGTGGATAATAACTTCTCCTTCCATAAACATTCCTCTACACTGTGGTCTTCCAAGAAACCGATTTTTCATTTTCCAGTTTCTCGTGAGGCGCAAGAATGAGCCATGCGCTCGCTTCTCAGCTCTTCACTCCTTAGTCACATCCTGAATATTTAATTGCACTCTATCATGAAATATTACATGGTGCACTACAGATTTATTATCTTGCTTATGACATTACCGTCCTGTACTATGCCCACATTTATCTTTTTGTTAACACAAACATTATAAACACCCATACCAGACTCTGGTATAACTGTGTGGTCTTACGGAGTGCCATAAAAAGGGACCACTCACTCTAACGTAGTTTAACTTGTAATTCTGAAAGTTGATGCTATAAAATGAGACCTTAAAGTTAACCATTTTCACGTTTTACACCTGCAACCCGCCAGACTCTTGCCATGGACGTTAAAGCATTTGAAAATTAAGCAGTGAGGCGTCATCAAAAATCTACTGCAGCTAAGCACTGCCTTGTCAACTACCTCAGTAATAACAAGCAAGTAATCGAAATCTACAACTTTGTATAGGCTAGAGTTCACTAATTATGAACTTCTGTAATTATGATCATTTAAAATATCGGACTGATATGCAGTAGCCGAATGTAAAAGCAATGCGTTGACTTGAAGAATTAGAAGACGTAATGTCAAGACGACTGTCTCAGACATTTCCTTGTGGCTAATGGTTGAGATACAAGGGACGAGGGCTGAACTCTGATGCTGAAGATTGAAACTTGGAGCCATAAAATGGGGCCGAACGTCGCGTAGTAGCGGGAGTATCTGGGATAACGTTCACTGATGAAAGCCGTGTTCCCGAAGGTCGAAGGTGGAAGTCCGCAGCGGGCGGGATGAACGGAACAGCGTTCACTCAGTTCCTCACCTTAAAGAACATCATGGCTCCCGGTCCAAGTCCCAAGTGGGCGGAAACTCCAAGCACGGTGGGTGTGGGAGAACGTGTGGTCACGAAGGAGATTGTCTAACGCAGCGAAGCCAACTTCGCCGGTGTGGTCTTGGTAAAGCAACTCAGGAAGTACACGGTTTGTTTTGCGAGAGGAGATTGGAAGACGCTTGCGATGGGAATGATGCTCGCTGTCCGGAGCTCAAGAGCTTATATACCCACGCGCAGTGGCTCGGCCCAGACCTCGTGAATCCTCGCACGTGGACCGTTACACTTTCTCCCTCTTCTCAGCACACCCTCGACCACGGCGGCATCCATCGGCTCGTCGACCACGAGCGGGCGAGGACCTCTGGGCGAGACTCACGCTCACCTCCCGCGGGAGAAGGATTCAAAAGCGAAAAGAACAAAGAGCGGCTGGCGTAATGAAAAGAGAAAGCGGGAGCCAAAGATGGACAAAGGTTGGAGAGACGGAGAGGAAGGCAGGCAGACAGACAGACGAAAGTACAAAACCACAAATAAGCGAGTGAAGGCAGAACGGCTACGGCGGCTGAATAATATCGAAATTCAGGACAGGCCCTGGACGAAAGTGAAAATAATGGGCCACGACTGAGAAGGTGGACGGGCCTTCCGAAGGAAGGAGGAAGAGCTGCCAGGAAAGGGGGAGGCCTCTCCGAGATGCCACCGGTGGCCGACGGGCGATGGACACCGCCTCTCTGCTGCGCTCTCGCTCGCCTGCTGTCAACCTCGCCCTCTGGAACAGCGGGATGTAACGGTACTCCTCCTCGCGGTGTCTTCCCGGCTGAATCAGAAGCCCCCTTCCTCTCCGGAAGGTCCTTTTCGCTCTCGGAACAGGAGCCGACGTCACTGCCGCCGCAGGACGTCGGAAAGGAGGAAGGTGACACTGGCGGTAGCGCTCTAATGCGGGGGGCCACGGCAAAGTCTGTAGCGAAAAAAAAAAAAAACAAAAAAGGGGGGGGGGGTATGATAAAGGCGGCGCGTGCGAGAGTTTATTTTTTGCGTGTTTATTTATCGCTGACGTAGTAGCACGGGGGAACCCTCCAGAGAGACGTGGCTGTCCGTCTGCCTCTGTTGATTATTTTTCCACTGCATCGTCGGCGTCACTCTGGAGAAGCAAGGGTTGTGGAAGCGAAGTGGGTGGTGGGGGCATTACCGGCCGCTTCCATTGAGGACTTCTCTCGCGATCAGCGTGCGCTGTTCCTGGGATTGACGCAAGGCGCTTGTCATACTGTTGGGCCCCTGACTATGTTTGCGCGTGTATTAGGTCTGTGCTGCAGTATCGCCCGCATTGTCTTGGCACGTGCCTTATTTTGCGCCCTTTCCCTTTTCATTAGACAACGACGGGATCTAAGTGGTACTATTGTAATTACGAAGTAAAAAATACTAGAGCGAAAATCAAGAAGTATTTATATACGAAAAACGTTATCAATACATCATGTATCTTTAGTTGGCATCTTTCTTTTCGCTATATGTTCATCTTGCGTGTTTCCTCTATAAGAAGTGTTTCGAGAAGGTTGCCTCTCCTATATTCCTCTCCATCTCTGCCTCCCTTCTGCGACGCTGCGCCGTGCTTCCTTATGGGCTGCGGAAACAAGCGCTTTTTCTAACCTGAAAGCTCCCAGATAGCTGTCGGCTTAAAAACATGCAGGCGCGAAAGCCTGCATCATACTTAACGAAGATTGCACTCTTCATCGCCCGATGGCTGAGGTGTCTGAAGGGTGGCAGCGCACCGTTGCTCACGATTTCGTTGTTATGCCGCCGTTAAAACTGTAGCACGCTCAACCTCCAGCTTGAAGAAAAGACAAGAAGAAGCACCCTGTAATAACACTGAGCTGAAGAAAGGAATTCCACCACGAACTAAAATAAATAAATATGTACAAAAAACGCATCCTGGCCTATGGCTTCACGGATATGAGCGCGAAAAATTGGAATTGCAAATCGACCGCGAACGCGAAAAGCGTTGAAATGCGTGTCGGACGGCGTCAGAATGGACGCCATTGGGGAGCACGGAATTAAAACATCGCCTGAGACGGAAGTTTACGGAAATATCGGTGGACTCGCTTCATCCCCGCAGTTCTTGCTTTCTTCACGTTCTTCTTTCTTTCTTGTTGTTTTATTATTCTAACGAATGCCTCGCGTTCCGCTTCGGCACTCCGATCCATAGAACCGTTTAGGCCATGTGACTTCGTACTTTCACATTTTGTTAAAGTAATCATCTCGAACAGTTTTCCCCGAGAAAAGGTGCGACGGGTGAATTCTCTGTTTTTGTTTTTCCTAAAGCCGGAAGGAAGTGGTGGCGGTCGCTTTAAGGCGTTCTCTTTTTTTTCTTTTTTTCTTGAACTTGGGGAGTCCGGGGCATTGCATTCCGTAGACACGCAGTTTTCGCCGTCGCTGCTCGGAGTCGGCTGCGAGAACGACTTTTCGAAGCACCTGCAGCTATTTAGGCCTCGCACATTTTCTTCTTCTTCTGATTTCCGTCGGCTTTATCGGGGAGGGTGAGCAGCATTTCCGCCTGGAGTGAGCTCTGGAGTATAACGTGTTTCGGTGCAGACTGATGGTGGCAAGTAATTGACCATCTGTTGGTCATTATTACTCTACAGGCTCCAGGTATACGGCCTATTTGGCGGAAAATAGGTACTGAACAATGAAAACTAAATAATTGAATTAATAAATTAATAGCAATAATTAATCTGATGACAACGCTTATGCTATTAAGATAACATCAGCTAATTTACGCAGCTCCAGGACCTAAAATAAAATGATCTAGTATAATAGGAAACTGCTACTGCGGAGTTAATCCTAATATACCATATTATTCTGCTCCTCTGTCGAATGACGCCGCTTAAGAAGGTGCGCTTTGAATCGCAGTGTTACAGCCACGACAGAGAAGCGGCCTGGCTCGGTCAAAGTCAAGGCTGAGTATTTTTATCTAAACATAAAAAGGTTGCACACGAGTTGTCAGTGGAGACAAGACGACGTAATGTGAGGGAAGTCACCGTATATACAACGGCAGCCAAGAATAAAGCATCGCCTGAACATTCAGCTACGATCAGGAATCGTAAGTTGCGCTAACGTTAAATGGATAAGAAGCGTGAGAATAGAAGCGCGAGCAAAAGAAGACACAAAAGGTGTACAGGCGAGTACACTGTTAAAGGGAACACTTGCGTGCAGGGCATGTTTGGATTACGCTCTCTTGCAAAACATAGTGGCTTAGATTTGCATAAAACTACTGGTGGTTGACAGTTCTGCCTCTTTTTCACAGACTCGTGCAGTGCATGAACAATGTTTCCCTGTCCACTTGCTGTTAAAGGGCCAGCAAAATGAAAGGTGCTTATTGGAATGTTCCCTTTAACAGTGGACCGTACTGTACATTCGGTACTGCAGTGCTTTTAGCTATGTTTCTCTCTCTCACTCTCTTACCTCAGCTTTTCTTTCTTTCCCTTCTGCCTCGCCTTCCCACGTGCAGGGTAGCAAACTCAGTATATGTCTTCGCGTTAACCTTTCCGTGTTTCGCATTGCATCTATCTCTCTGTCTCTCTTAATCATAAGCTATTAAAATAGAAGCGCAATAAAATTTTTGCTTCTTTTTCTGCTTTTTTTTCTCGTTTCATTGCCGCAAACAACTATTTCATTGATGCAAGCAGATGCATACCACCTTATATGGACATGCCAAGGGTTGCAGCCGTAACGCTCCCGTCACCTCCTGCAAGCCGGTCTTCGCTACAGTGACACGACCTGCTATGACCGCTGGATACCTCATAACAGATTCTACAAGACACAGCTTCACTTCATACACAACACCGGTCTTACGGCGCACATCTAATACACATATACACATAAAATAGTATGCCCTCAGGGCAAGTCTATGTCGCAATATAAAAGAAGACTAGAAAACGGCATTAGTTTCAAGCCTGCACTTGCACAATGACATGCTGTGATATGACACATCGACGATGTAAACATTAATTGTTGACATGTACTCAACACTTCTCGCGTAATTTTGACCCAACATTTCTGGCTCGAAAAGAAATAAATACGGGCATAATATGTGGATCTCCGGCGTATTATTCGTCAAAACTAAAATAAAACAATGAAATTAACTTTAAAGAGGGCTGGTAAGAATAAAGATTTGGGAAGGCCGCTGCACAAAGTGGCTGCCGCCCGCAGTGTCAGCGAGTCCGGAAGGAGTAGCTGAAAAAACAAAAAAGAAACGTATAACTCGGAGCTCACAGTGAAATCTGATAGCCTCAATCTGGCAACTTCCTGTGCTTACTTCAATGCGCAGTAACCATGAAGCTGTCAGTGAGGAATATTGAATATGAGGAAGCAGGAATGAGCATATAGCACGCGAATATGGTCCGTCAATACTGTAAAGGTGCAATTTCTTTGGTAATGTGAGAGCACCAATAAACCTACTAATACAAGAAATGGGTGAATTGAACACTTTGTTTCATTTGCACATGCACATAGAAAGTAACTGAGACAATTTGTTCAATAACTTAAACGCAGTAATTTAAGGTAGTACAATAAGATTGATCGTATTAGGACCTACGAGCCTTGTTTATAGGCATCGCTTCGTGTAATTAATTGCCCAAACAGAGTACCTTTCACCAACACGCAAATGGCGCTATGATTCGCGAGAAACGGAAGCTTTGGTGAGTAATGGCGCCTCTCAACTTCAGGGCCGTTCCTTGCAGATGGCCGCAGAAATTTTCCTGGAATTTCGCCGCCTGCGATGAGAACTTCCCGCTTAACAGGAGCGAAGCAGATTCTTGAAAATAATATTAATACTAGGCCGTATACGGATAGCACACTGGCCCATGCCATCATCATGGGAGTGCCGGAAAAAAAAGTTGAGAAGACGTACTTCGTTACGTCGTGACATCGCTTACGGGCGAGATTGGGCCGACGACAGCACATATACATTGTCCTGTCTACTGAGAAGCCACCCAAGCTCGTTTTCACGACAGTGGACCGAGTCGGTACGGTTATAAAATACGCAGTTTAAGGCTGTATGTCTGGAAAACGCAAAAGAGGTGGAGGCGTGGGGACGACCTATTTTTCCAATGAAGCGCAGTGTTTCCGTTTCTACTTTTCGTCTTGCTAAGTACAAGGCACGCCTGCATACTTCTGCGTGCAGTGCCTCGTGGTTTTGTAAAACGACAAATTATCTTGTCAGAAAAATTAAACATTAGATTTTCCTTTCCAGTGTATACTTATATTTTTTTCCCCGAAACATGTCTGAAAAAAAAAGTCATAATGTTTACATGCGTACATACATAAAAATGCAACACATGAAGGCGAAACACAAGGCGGAAGCCTGGCTGCACTCGTGTAAGGCAAATGAGCCACAACGAGCGAATTCGTACGTTTTGTCAATAAATCACTCTTTGAACGCCTCATGTCAGAGCTTTTGTCTGTCTATGTCTTTGCCAATGTTGTGCAGACTTTATCGAAGTACGTACCCACTACGCCTTTGTAGACAATACGTGCACCTATAGTCGGTTAGAGCCTAAGAATAAATATAAACTCCGCACACAATCGTCGCCATCCCACCCAGACAGAATTTGCATAAATGTTCCATACAATCGCAATTTATTACTTACGTGACGTCAGGCAGCTATCGGGAGTTTCAGGCAGATCACTTTTCCATACAGGAAAGTGTTCATGTCGCTAGTTTTCGGACTAAAGCTTTTACTTCCTGGCATATTTAAACAAAGGTTCCGACTTCACTGCTCAGCCAAGAGAGAGAGAGAGAGAAAGGTTAAGTGAAAGGCAGGTAGATTAACCAGAAGTTTTTCGGTTTGCTACCCTGCACTGGGGGAAGGGGAAAAAAGAGTTAAAAAAAACGCGCACACACTCAAGCACGGGAGCATCATAGTCGTTTAGCGAGGCCGGTTGAGCCAAACGTGACATTTTAACCAAGGGCAACGAACCTTTAATCCATAATATAGTAGTACTTAAATTACGAGCGAAAAAATTGGCCGCGTATCTGCGTGCTTCGCTGCAAATGTCGTGTAAAGACGATAGAAGAGGCGCTGTGTGAGATATGGACGCCATCTGGCAATACGTCGGGCAACATGAGTGCTGTGTTGCGTGCTGGTAGTCCCGGCGCAGCAGCAGGCGAAGACCGGCGGTGACCAACGCGACCGGCGGAGACGCCAGCCAGCCTGAAAACGCGGTTTGGCGCGAAGCGCTGAAGCAGAGAAACGTCCTCACTCAACGAGTACTCTCCACACACTCTTTTATTTACACGTCGCCTGGGTAAAACAGGAACGCCAGAGCGGCGCCCCAACCGGCAGCCTGAAGGCCGCCCACAACGCTGCTTTTTCATTTTTTAAAATACTTTTTTTCACCTTCTTGGCCTTCTCAAAACTAAAGTTTTTCAACACCAACCCCATGGCATTCGTACAGTGCAACAGAACCGAAACCGAAACACAACAATGAGCTCGTGCGAAGGGCACGGAGGAAGGCAAATTTCAGCGCATTCGCATTTTCAGCTTTGTTGAAACAGTGCTGACTAGACGACGACGAAGTAAAAACAGAAACACAACAATGAGCTCGCGTAGACACGGAGGAAGCCCAAGTTTCGGCGCAGTCGCATTTTCAGCGCAGCTTAAGAAACTAGGGTCTCTAAATTACGTATCTATGTATTTCTATTAAAGGAACACACCACCTAATACTTACCTCGTGATGTTGCGCCTCAGATATGCGTAATGTTTGCTTTTGATCAACCATGTACACAAGCGTGAACCTAGTGAGCCGTTCACGATGGCTGGCCCTTGTGCAATGGTTCAACTTTGGCCGAGTGGCTGAATCGAGGGACGTGCCGACAAACAGAAAGACAGACAGAAGGAACAGACAGAAGGACAGACCAAAATTTCTGCGTTTAAGTTCCCCAAGAAAGACTATCGTCTTTAAAAGTAGGTACAGCTAGAACGGAAACCACCAAGCACGGCTCTCTTGCACAGATGAATGACAGGTGCGCCGCAGTACTGGGGATGGAGCTTGTATTTATTCTAAGGTTGTGACCGAATATAGGTAGCTGCACACTTTGTTGGTGCTATACGATGATGTAGTTATGGCTGAGCCATTTGTAATTGTTGGGAAGCTATACATCGCTCACTCCTAAAGCAATTGAAATGGCCTGATGCCTGGTGCGATCCTACGCTTCTGCTACGTAATATTACGTCTGTTAAAGTGACTCCTCGCTTAACATGACGTCTGTATGGGGTCTTTCTCCAAAGTAGTTTCAAGCACTGGCGTGGCGCTGTGGTAGAAACCTCGACTGCCATCTGAAAGCCTGGGTTCGGTTCGAACCCTGGTTTTTAGGCTCAAGCTTGAGAGGTCACCTGAGTTTACGTGCTGCGCGCCGTGTTTTTAAGGCACTTTAGGCTTTCTCCTTAAGAGTGATCATGCAGGAGGCTTGCTTTTGTTGCTTTATTGCTTTCTTAATTCTTTCAAGTGAGTAGGCGAATCTTTCCGCGTTTTGTAATATAAAAGCGTCTCTTACTGCACAGATGTCAGTGCAGGTTAAAGAACACCAGATGGTCGAAATTTCCGGACCCTTCCACTGTACGGCGTGCCTCGTAATCATGTAATGGTTTTGGCACTTAAAACCCCATATATTATTACAGCGGACACGATAGCAATGGTTCCAGTGATAGCGAAGCAACCAAGATGGCTGCTCTCTAACTTTAACCGTGTACGAAATATTATTATGACATGTCCAAAGACTCTTATTGTTTCTGATTGCGGCGTGGTCTGAGTGCAGTGTCTAATTAACATTCCATAGATCGCCACATTTTTACGTTTGAAATAGTCATTTAGCGCGAGCTAAAATAGACAGAACGCAGACAGCACGTCTGAGATCTAATCTTATCTCTTTTTCTCTATAGGTGCTACTGCACCAGGGATAAGAATTGCACAGTTAGTTTTAAGGCATGGAACTACACTGTTCTGTTCTGTTTTTACTGGCTTGTTGTGGAGAGCTTGAGGATTATATTACCTCGGCTACTCCATTTCTAAAAGTTCTGCAACGAAAAAAAAAAAACTGTGCTTGCCCAAAATAAAAAATGAGGACCTCAAGAAAAAAAAACATATAGCAAACTGAAACAATATAAAAAAATAACATGGTAATGTACAATTCTCCAAGGTCACTCACGCACTGGCGCATCAACCTGAATGCATAGCAAGGTACAGAAGCGTCGCGTTACGAAACTTCGGCGCACTTAACGAGGCTAAACATTTTCCTTCGGCAGCAACAAATACCACCGAAGCGCTTGTCAAACACCATACCAGCGTGCTCCCAATCTTCTCCAAAAGCAATGTGCGCACCCTTCCCCAAAGCCAAGCAAAGACCGGCCATCTCTCGTAGCCAGCCGCTCTGAGGAGGCCCCGAGCGGCCGCGTGAATGGCGCGCATACCTCGCTAAATTCTTCTCGGAAATAAACAATAGGTTAGGCCGTCGCCGTCCGCTGTTCGCGCTTCCACGGGAAGGCTGAGAAAAAAGAAGTGGACGCATCTAGCGAGAGCGCACACCGAGCTGGACTGTAGTTAAAGAGTCGAAGGTCCGAGCGGCAAAGCGGGAGCCGTAAACGCGAACGAAGATGCTCGTCTAGCGGGGATGTATTCCCTCGCAGCGCGCCTAATTGCGTAATTTCCGCGTTTCGAAGCAGCCGTTCGGCTGCTTTTCTAAAGAGGTGGCAATTGGTCAGCCCCGCTACACAGCTCGTTCTTGCCGCCGGCGCTGCTGGGACGAAGCAGCGTGCGACTCGTTCGCCTATGCTCTTGTTTTCTCGCACGTCGTTGCATCCGCAGTAGAAAGAAGCGGGGATGTCATTCCTCTTCAAAAACAAGGCCGTACACACACACTCGCAACGGATTCTCAAGGCCGGTCCGGAAGGGGGGAGGCCGCTGAGTGCACTTCAGCTTTGACACACACCGGCCGCTTCTCGGCTGGCCGCGCGCAGGGAGCGCCGGCATTTGGAGTGGGCCCTTGAATCGCGAATAGACGCGCGAACATTTCTCGCGGTGCCATGGCCTGACAGCTGGCACCGGCAGATCCGCAGTCTGACTGACGCCGCCGCGCTAAGGCGCAGTACGGATGGCTTTCCTGCGCTTTTTTGCCCCTTCGTGAAACTAGTTCCGGTAACGATGTATTGTATCGAGGGAGGAAATGTGGAGCTGGACTGTCCTCGCAGTGCGGAGGACACATAACCGGCGCTCACTTAGAACTACGATGTGGATTCTGAGGGATGGGAAGCGCAGCCGAGGGTGGCAGAGAGTGAGGTGGGTGATGAAATTAGAAAACTTGCAAGCATGGAATGCAATCAACTTATACAGGATACAGTCTCAGAAAAAAAGGAAGTCCTTTTAAAAAAATTCTTTGAACTGCGGAGCAGGTTAAGGGTCCGCCCTGTCGTCGTCTCATGTCTCACGTTGGCGTCACGCAGGTCCCACGTTTGATGCACAAAAGCCGAGCGGGCTACACGTGTGGAACGCCAGCACTTGCTTACTCGTGAACGCAAGCGTCGCCGATAGGCTAATTCGTCTGTCCGAGCCAGCGAAGCGACAGCGAAATGCCAGCGTCGGGAGTTCTACGCAGGTCTGCTGAAGTGAAAACCGGAGGCGAAACACCAGCGCCGTCACGCTCGGAGCAGAAAAAAAGCCGGCAGATCCCACGCATTGTGGGAATCAATGTAATACGAAGCAGCCAGCAAAGAGCTGCATACATCGTCTTGTATGTCACTAAGGAAAATGCGTGTCATGGTTTTCATGTTAACTCCTATTATTTATGTTCGTCACACAGTAACGTCGCGCAATACCAATTTCGGGGTAGATCAAGCTAGCGAAACTGCCGCCAGCGCACCATGAGCGTGGCACGTAAGTCATGCTGTACATGACATGCGGGTCATGATTTTCATGTTATCTCGTGTCATTTATGTTCGTCACACAGTCACGTCGCAAGATACCAATTTTGGTGTATATCAAGCTGGCGAAACAGCCGCCAGCGCACCATGAGCGTGGCATGTAAATCATGCTGTACATGACACGCGTGTCATGATTTTAAATGCGAAGCATTTCTTAGCGAACCTCTGGCACTTGAGCGTTTCTATCTACGTATCTATCTATCTATCTATCTAGCCGCCTCGTCTGGGTGCTCTCATGATCGCCTCCTTAACTTGGTGTAGACCAAAGTTTGCATGGGATGGTAGAGGATTTGACAATATGATTGCCGGGTCATGACATGAATAACGTTAAAATCCTGTGGGCGTACGTCGTCAAACCCTTTCCACTAGACACTGTGGCACATACCCGTATACCACGGGCCGCGGTGTACGGGTATGCGCCACAGGTGATTGACAGTTTATATCTACCCAGGAACGGCGAGAACAGACATTGGGTAACTACTTAAATGCTAGAGCGTTAAGGAAAAGCAACATCGGCAGCGTTGACTCAATGAATGGAAAGAATGAAAATTTGGATCCCAGCAGGAATCGAACCCAAGCATTCTGCGTGGCAATCAGGTATTCTACCACTGAGCCACACCGGGTCTGTAAACTGGTTTGGAAAAACAGCCTACGAAGGCGTAAGCGGTGCAACGTCAATTCTGGTTGTCGGGCTGGCTATCTAATTTTACAAGAAAGCAATAAACACTACATGATACTCCTATGATGTGTACTCCTACGATACAGGCGTCATATCAGATTAACGTCTGTGGTTCCAGTGTTGGCTCCACTTTTATAGCAGTCTAATAGACATTACCTTTGCATTTCTATGATTCAGCAAGCTATATTGAAGCATTGCTCGACCCCGGAGGAATACATTAACGAAAGTTACATATGATATCCACATCACCGCACCGCAAAGTGCACTTAGTCCGCAAGAACGACGCAGTGTCCTCTTCATTTCTTACGAGGCTGGGCAATGGCCTCATGCTGACCGAGGATGATGCCAGATTGATTGACAGCCGCTTTGTAGATTAGGCTACGTAGGCCACATACGCCCAGGTAGTCTATGCATACGACAAACACCATCCACGGATGTTGGTCTACGTAGCGCTAATCCAGGCTTACCAGGCCTCGACGGCAGCGAACGCGAAGGGTGGCTTCAGGTTCCGACATGTCGCCGGCTCTGTCGACAGACAATTTCTCGGACGAAATGACCGAGGTATCCACGAAGTCCAACAGCTCTACTATACCACATACTTCACTACACATGACCCCTCGTGACCACGATCACGACCGGATCCTATAACAAGTCATGGCCAACTGCTGGTGCTCACTGATCACGGTGATGATGCCCTTGTTCAAGAACTGTCAAGAACTTCTCGCACACATGCACACGGGTTCGTCAAACGTGCGTGCGTTCTCGGGACACATATAAGCACTGCATATCAGCTTACCGCTTCTGGTGTTGGTAATACCCACGTTGCCATTGGCAGCGTTACCCAACCGTAAACAACTGGTTATAAAACACATGTGCGGCTCTTCGACATATCTATGTGTGCTTATCAAATTTCTACAAATCTTTAGCGTCATTTTGTAACGTGTCGCTCAGTAAAAATGTTACGCCACAGTCACCTACCCACCGCATGCTTCGCATAACATCGACTCCCACGGTACGTGGGATCTGCCGAATTTTTTATGTTATGACTTGTCATTTATGTTCGTCATACAGTCATGTTACGCCATGCCAATTTTGGTGTTCATTCGATTAACCAAGCGACCAGAGAGCACAAAGCCGTAGGCGGCTAGAAGATAGATAGATGATAGATAGATAGATAGATATAGATAGATAGAAGATAGATAGATAGATAGATAGATAGATAGATAGATAGATAGATATAGATAGATAGATAGATAGATAGATAGATAGATATATAGATAGATAGATAGATAGATAGATATAGATGATAGATAGATAGATGATAGATAGATAGATAGATAGATAGATATAGATAGATAGATAGATAGATAGATAGATAGATAGATAGATAGATAGATAGATACGCTCAAAGTCGCAGAAGTTCGCTAAGAAATGCGTCGCATTTAAAAGTAGAAAAACAGTAGAAAAGAGACCACAGAATAGAAAATAGACAATCGCAAAAAAATCACATAATCCCAAGAAAAGAGCAGAAAAGGATAGAAAATATTATATAATCACACGAAAATAGCTGATAAACACAAGAAAAGTACACAAACGAACAGAAAAGAGCCGATAAACAAAACATAAACAAACGGAAGGGAAACACAGGTGAATCAGTTCGCAGTTCGTATACCGCCTTCACTTGGGTGGAACTGGCTTAGATTTTTAGTGAGACCGAACTTGCCACGTATATACCTCTCTTTGAAGGTACACTTTAACCCTCTTTGGTTAACCTGCGCCGTGTCCCTATCGCGGTTCTCACTATTTTGCTAGCATTACTACTGCCAGAACCAGAGTCGATGTCGACGCGCTGCTCTACAAGTGACGTCATTCGTGACGTTTATACTCAGGCCACCTGACTCGCCCGCGCGTGCCGGCGGCAGCAAGCCCCGTTGTTGCGCTCTTTAGGAGATATATATGGGAACGCTGTTATGTTTGGCATCGCGCGATAACCAGTTCAACCGTAGTTTACGGTTATACCAGTGCTTTATTCTGAAACTATTCCTGCCATAATTTCCTTTTTCTTTTTTTTTAATGAGATCAAATCTGACACAAGGAGGCCAGTAGTTATAGTTTGCGGCATGGTGACTTCCAGCGATTAATGGTTGGTGGGTCAAACTTTATTAATAGTCCTGAGAGACGCATAGCGCGCCGTGGGCTCCTCCCACGTTGGGACGGGCAGGCTAAGCCTGACCGCCGCAAATGGTCTGTTTTTTTTTTCTTATTTCGTTAGTTTCCCTACGGCATCAATACACGTTAGACATAATTGTGCAGTTGTGTTTCCTCCATAAAGTCCACATTCGTTTCGATCAAGCTACTGTTCTGCTCAGATGCTTTTCTCACCAAAAACAAACACTATGAAAAGAAAACGTCAAGTCTTTACGGCCAGCATTTTAATACGATTACCTAATATTACTTACTTCTCATAAATAGACTACTCCGATAGAGAGAGAATTAAACTTTATTGAGGGACCAGGCGCGCGTGCTCTTCGCCCAGAGGTGGTTGACTTCCTCATTCCAGGTAGCCATGGCTTGCAGCTGACGCTCGAGCCCTGTCCACCAACCGGAGCTGTCCTCAGGGTTCGCGGACGTCAGCAGCGCCTCCCACTGGTCTTCCGGATTTTCGTCCACGTTCAGTTCGTCTATGGGCGGGATACTTGGGTTGTTGCGACATCCCCATACCATGTGGTACAGGGTGTTGGCAGTGGCCGGGCAGTATGTACAGTGCCTGTTAAAGTTGCCGGGGTACATTGCGTGGAGTAGCGTACCGTGCGGGTAGGTACCCGCCTGTAGCCTTCTCCAAGTCACTGCTAGAGAAAAAAAAAGATATTTTTCATTCTTACCACGCTAGTTATATAGAAGGCTCTCGAGAAAGTCCCCCAATAGCGACATATAAGCTCTCCCACCACAGCTTTCACATTTGCGAGGACCACGAGCATCTTTGTTGCTGCACCATGCGCGACCCATTCGGCAAGGTTTTCGAAAATTTGGAGCCAATTTAAAACACTTTTTGTGCTCATAATTGCAGGGTTTTGCAGCGCGCGAACATAGGAAAAAGGACAGAGTAGACAGAAAGAGTGCAGAAAGAGCGCCAGCGCTCTTTCTGTCTACTCTGTCCTTTTTCCTATGTTCGCGCTCTGCAAAACCCTGCAATTATGAACACTAACCAACTATCCCCGGCCTCTACACTTCTTGTGCAACTCCAAGAAAAAAAAAACTCACAGGATTCCTTATGGACTCACCTAAGACGACTGGAAGGTGAAAGCCATTTTCTTTTTCTTCTCAGTCGATGTATTGATCCTGCCCCGGCCCCCTTCGAAAGCTGTCTGCACCTAACGTGGTTTAATTACCACTGCATGCAGGATCGGAGGCACCTCATCTAGTTTTGCACTGCCTGCGTGATCAGCCCACCTTTGACCAAGCTGCGATTTCATGTAATGACGCCATCATGTGACGCCACGATGACGTCATTATGACATCGCAAATTATCGCGAACTGTGACGTCATGAAGACGTCACACGGTGACGTCATCACGTGATAATTTTTTGCATCACTCGTGTTGACGCTGCGGACGGGAGACGCCGACGCAGGACGCCTGTCAATTTTCGCGTTTAATGGGGCATGCCTAAGGCTTCCGCCTTAAAAGTCGCCGAGGCACTCTCTTTGTCCCTGCCATATCTGTCAGCAGACCTTCAGGGTCAGCGCTCTCTCAGAGATCTTATGACGTCATGCTCATTTACCAGCCCGATTTACCCGCTTTGGCCATCACGACGTAACCGTATCGAATTGGTCACACGCTTCTCGACGCATTACAAATGGTTGAGCATCGTTTACACGCAGTTTGCTGAAATATTACGCTTATCTGCAAAGTTCTAACCTAGTTAAAGACACTTTTACGAAGAACGCAACCCCAGTTGCCTTGGGAGAAGTGCTCGAACGCGAACTTCATTTCATTTCATTTATTCGCACCCTTAAGACCCGATTCAGGGGCTTTCGCACAAGCCCGTCGCTCTCAAAAAGCGCAAGAGTGCTTTGACTGCGTTGCGGGCCGTCGAGAGACGTGGATGGTGCTTTAGTAGCACCTGCACGGAAAGTGGCCGATCATTCAGTCGCGACAGTGCGATCCCGCACGCTGCAGTGAAATCACTGCATCTCTCCTTTCTCTTTTTCTTTCTCTTCCCTCCTCTCCATTTTTCGTCTTTCTATTCCCCTTCCCCGATCCCCCAGTGTAGGGTAGCCAACCGGAAGTGTTTCTGGTTAACCTCCCTGCCTTCTCCTTTTCGGTTTCTTTCCTTAAGGCCCGAGGGAATTACAGAGAGGAGTGCTTCTATGGAAAAGTACAAATCAAGGATACAAATACAAAGACAAATTGAAAAAGAAAGGGAAAATATAAATACGAGCTTGTTTATACAGTGTTAGCTGTTATACAACAACTGATGTTTTACATTAAATGCTTGGGGAATATTCTTAGTGACAGCGATAGTGAATTCGTAGTGATATGGTGCTGTGTACCTTTTGTGGAACTGTCACTTCGCATCCAGATAATGTCTCTCCAAACGTACAACTCCGAGGTACCGTTTCCAGTCAGCACTGAGCTTGTATGGCCTCGGTGTCCCAGGAGCTTTCTCAGGAGTCACAGGCGGTGTTATACTCGAGATGCGCCCTGATTATCCCCAACCTGTATAATTAGCCGTAACTGCAACGGACTTCGTAATGAAGCGGATCCGCCTTATACCTTGGCACTGTATGACCGGTAGTCCCAGGAGTGCTTCGGCGACTCGCAACCTAGACTGGCAATGGCATTCAAATATTTCTCTGGAAATTTGCTGATAGCGCGAAGTGGACATTCCACCCGTGCAGAGCATCCCACGAATTCATCTCGTGGCTTTGATGCGCCCGAGTTTGGCTGCCAGCTATGGGAAAATTAATGCGTGGTTTAAGTTATCCTGTAGACACGCCATGTTTACTCTGTAACGTTGTACTGCTGAGCACGAGGTTCGATTTCAGACCGAGCAGCGTTTATTTCGGACTACACAATAAATAAAGATGCCTCATCCCTCCGTCATAGGAATCAGAAACCATCTTCAGCGCTAGCAGACAAGGACGAAGGAGAGATGACACCACAATGCGCTAACTTCAACACTTTTATTTCCAGGAAACAGCAATCTAATTATCCATGCACAGTGCGCCACCTCATTCTCGCTGAAGATGGTTTCTAATTCAGTATACCAACAAGCCCAAAAAATGGCAATCCTAAAATTCATAGTAATCAGTATAACAGGAAAGTGGAACTTGTCCTCACGGATGTAGTTAAATGTTTATTGTACATTGATATACGAGAGCTTGTACATTCTTGTACGAGATATACGTATTAGCGTCATCACCGAATCAAATCACCACGCACACCGCGTTTCACTGGTCATAGAGATTCCTATAATATTAAAGCGAAAGCCTCCGCTGCGCTGAGACTACCGAAACACTCGCAGTCGGAGTTCGTTATTGTCGTGATGCATTACTCGTGACCTCCTAGATTGGCTTCGGCAACGCGCCGTTGCTAGTGTTGCTCAGGCCGTTCCATTCTCACGGGGAGAGCGTAATCAGTGACAGGGTGTGACAGCCAGAAGAGCGTCGCTGATTGGACGCTGAGCTTGGGCTAAGGTTGCCATACCGCGGAATGTAAGAGTTAACAAAAAACATGGTTGATCCCTCCGTCATAGGAATCGGTATAACGCGAAAGTGAAACATGTCCTCGCAGAAGTAGTTGAATGTTTATTCTACATTGATATACGAGAGCTTGCACAAAATCTGTTGGGGTTTGGCAACTATAGAATCGCTCGATGGGGGACGCACCCACGTTGACGCCTGGTGGGACATCTCCAACCCGACGACTAACGTCCATGAACATGATTAAACTTTTGTAGTAGCTGTAGTACTTAACATAAAGCTGGACACATCATATGGTGAACCCGCGCTCAAAGACGGCTTTAACATGCACATAATCAGGCACAAAATAAACACTACCTCGACATGCACTCATTCAAAGCGTCGTCATTTGAGGAGAGAAACGGCAAGGTATGCGCTCCCTAGTAGTCAGTGCCACGGCCCCTACATAAAAAGAAGGTGCGGCCTGCTGCGTCGCGCCGCCGTCAATGAGCGAGCGCGTCTCGGCTGAGTTGACAGTTGCCGCCGCTGCTTTTGGTGAGGTCGCTACTGTTCCGGTACACAAAGCGGACGCCGGTCCACGCCATAACATGGTTGCCTCGGGAAATTTTTGCTCAGGATTTATGAAGGTTCTTTTGCTTTTTCGTGTGCTCTTTCGTGTGATCGTGTGTGTGAACGTGCTTTTCCGTGCTTGTCCAGGGTTCTTTGGTGAGCGCGTGTGTGGCAGCCAACCTTCTTTTGCGGCGCGATGCAGCGAAACTGCTCTGTGTCGCTCCGCGACTCAAATGCCAGAAAATACGCGACTGTGAAATATCACGAATTTTCCTGCGGTCTACAGCGTTGAGAAGCGTTGCTAAACGATATCTCTCGCCAAGGTCTGTCGGGAAAATGAAGCAAGAGGGAGTGAAGCGACAGGTTTCTTGTATGTGTGTTGTCGCGTAAACACATCTGAAGGAAGGCTTTCCGTTTATGAATAAATCCTTCCTTGTTTTTAATGAAACTGCACTAAAAGTATTAAGCTGCTGGTCTAATCATTTCACACTTTTGTCGCCGGCACAACTTCATGTATATTGATATTTTGTTTTGTTGGCGTCTCTCATAATCATAGCGTGGTTTTGGGACGTTAAACCCCAGATATTATTATTATTATTATTATTATTGATATTTTGTTTCCAATTCATGGCTTAAGAAGGTACAATCAGACATGAAGCCAGAGCTTTTCCTATATGGAGGGGAAAGGTGAGGTAGCAAGGTGGTTTTCATGCCAAGCGCGGTTGCGAGGGGAGCTGTTGGGAGAAACGTGCTTATCGGGAACACCGGCAGAAGAGTGAAGTGATAGAGGAGAAGTTGGATTTTGGAGGGAACGGCGCCCGGATAGTTCGGTCGCCCTCCTCAGATAAGTGCCGGCGTCACACGTTGATTCATTTAATGGAGAAACGTACACATACCTATGACAATTCGTAGTAATCAGGAGTTTTCTTCATTACGCATGAGTTGTCGCATTACTTCGGAAATCCGATACAAGTCGTATTTCCTGCAGTTTTTCATTAGCGGACGCATGTGTTCCCGTGAAGTAAATAAACAACATAGTGATAGAATTTGTTGAGCAGAACCTCACTCTTAACTGCTCACGCATCTCACGATATTGTCACGCGGACAACCATCCCGGAGAGTACTGAGGCCCGATCTACAAAATATTTCCCGAGCAGGAGCGCCACAGCGAACGCACGGAGAACTAGGCGCGAGACGCCGTTTCGGCGCCAAGCAACACAGGCCGCACCTTTCTTTTGTGTAGCGGCCGTGTCAGTGCCAGTGCCACTTGAAGCTGTAGGCGGCGGAGAAACACTGCTATACTCGCGGACAACTTTTCTTGGCATTCAAGCTAGAGTGTACACTCTACTGAAGCCAAGGCTGCAGAGCCAAATTGCGCGTATTCTACCGCTAATGAATGTATTTCCACAATTGCGTCCATGTTTTGTACGCGAGACATGAAAGCTACTCCTTCATTTTCTGCATGTAGCTCTTTGAGACAGGACGCAGCACACACGACTATATTATTTGTACTTATTTCGCCTCATACGTTGTCACTTTGCATTTTTGCACGCGTGAGAAAGTCTCGCCTTTTAAGTGTACCTCAAACGCTAAGCGGCGTCTGCATCGGTATGCAACTCTGATTGAGCGCAGCCATCAGTTTCCACAGCGGTACGAGACGCGCGCCAAACCGGACTACTTCGCGTAGGAGTGCATTTGCGGACGACTCCGCCCCCGTAGCTTTCCCTTAATTGCCAAGAAAAGTTGTTCGCGCGTATAGTTCACTTGGAATGGGCCCTACGGTGGCGAGGAGGCATCACCGGCTGACGCGAAAGGCGAATCGCTAACTGCGTCGTCACCGAATCGAATCACCGTGGACGCCGCATTTCACCGACCACAGAGTTTTTCTACAATATTTCTGCGAATGCCTCCGCCGCGCTGAGACTACCGAAACGCTGGCACTAGGTGCTCGTTAGTGTCTTGATGCATTACTCGTGGCCTCCGAGATTGGCTCCGGCAACGCGCCGTTGCTAGTGTTGCTCAGGCCATTCCACTCGCACAGGAAGAGCGAAATCAGATACAGGAATGTGACAGCCAGAAACGTCGGTTATTGGACGCTGAGCTTCTTTACTGAGCTTTGGCTAAGGTCACTATCCTGCGTAATGTAAGAGAATTAACAGAAAGATCACACCATGGCCAGGCTAGAAGCGGCTACGGGAAACGCGACGCGAGTTGTCTTCCCTCCAGTCTGGCAGTCAGGCCCTCCAGTCTGGCCAGGCGAGCCTCGCTATGAGCGAGGCTTGGGCTAAGGCCCCCACCTCGCGGTTTAAGGCGTTGACAAAATTCCACTTCTTTTGGAAACGCACCGTATGGGACGGCCGTAGCAAAGGTGCAACAGCACGTTTCCGGTGCTAATCACTCAGGCCACGCATTACTTCACTGTACCGCTCCCGGGCGGCGACACTATAGTCGCAGACAACTTTTCTTGGCAATGAAGCGAGGGCTACAGAGCCACAACGCACGTATCCTACCGCTAATGAATGTCGTCCCTCTATTGCGTCCGTATTTTCTGCGTGAGATATATAAAAATACTCCTTCATTTTCTACATGTAGCTCTTTGAGACGAAACGCAGAGCACACAAGCAAGATATTTGTATTTCTTTTACTTTATACGTTGTCACCTTGCGTTTTTGCGTGCGTGAAAAAGTCGCGGCTTTTACCCGTACGACGGACCCGTACCTTAAACATTGAGCAGCATTTGCGTCGAAATGCAACGCTAGCCATCACTTTCCACGGCGTTACGAGACGCGCGCCAAACCGGACTACTTCGCGTAGCAATACCTGTGCAGACGCTCCGCCCCCGTAGCTTTCCCTTCATTGCTAAGAAAAGTTAGAGCACTTTGAGAGGAAAGTGTGAGATAAAAGGCGCGTTCGTTAACCCTCATGCATGTGTGACCATAGCGCAGTGGTTAGATCGTCCTTCATCTATCGTTGCCTACCGAGAGGTCGTGGGTTCGACTCCCGTTTACGGAACTTTTTTAGGGGCGAAGCACCTTAAGGCCGACGTATGTACGTCCGTGCGGCGTCCGCATCTGTGCTTACACACCTACTCGCCCACTCGTCTTGATTCACTTCGTGGAGATGCATGGTTTCAACAATAGATTTAACAATAGATTGATATCGGTCATAATTGTACGAAACAATATAAAACACCTGCCAGCACAAACCCTTTATACTAGCCGGTGACCTTAACGCACACATTATGGACCTTATCCCCTAGCTTTCTCGTCGACTTTCACAGTCGGCTGTCACGGTATATAGAAAACCGTTGCTATAGCCGAAACGTATATGTGTGCATGTGAATAAAAAAAGGTTTACAATAGACGATCATCAATCGTAATTGTGACAGAACAATATAAAACACCTACAAGCACAAACCCTTTATACTAGTCGGCGACTTCAACGTAGACATCACGGACCTTAGGACCTAGCTTCGTCGTCGACTCTTTATGTCACTTTATGTCACTCAATTTCCATTATATGGTCCAACGCTCGGGTAACGTACGGTTGCTCACCATACGATACCCTGAGCTTCGCCCACTCGTCATGATTCACTTCGTGGAGATGCGTGGATTTTTCTTCTAGTTTATTTCCTTGCCATCTGATTGTGTTCATTCTGCTGACGTATTTCCGGGACGGAAATACGTTATGAAAGTCTTGGCGGATTCCGGCATAAAACACGTTCGTGTTTTATGCTGTTCTTAAACGGGAAGGGAAATGCGACGTGCGTCGGGTCTCCCCCAAGGAAGATAAAAAGTATATCTGGAGTGAAAGATATGCCTCGAAAGTGAAGCCAAGAATCCGCCATCTTACCAGTGGCGAGATATAACGTCAGCGGGCAGCGAAGAAACAGCAGCGTTTTCCTCACACGTCATACCAGTTTGGTATGCGTAATCTTTTCGGACAGATAGTGCTCGACGTGTGCCTTTGTGTTACACGTTCCCTTAATATGCCTCAGCATCTAGGCAAATTTTATTGGAGATCCGCTCATCAATATTCTTCTCAATAGGTTACTTTCATCGTGAACAACGATCTCTTATTTTAGTATTCGCCTGGCGTTTACCCTAACAGAGCAAAGCCACTTTACCTCTAGGCGGGCACCATCTGAAAAGAGCGTGTTTCCGATACAAATCAGGGGAAAACCGTGGCTTCACTTTTGCCGGCGATGCGTTGCGAGAATTTCCACTCCAGCATTTTTTTATCCTGCTTGGTCTGCCCTCTAGCCTGGCCGTGATTTCTCACAGAGCGAGCGGGCAACGAGGTGCGACAGCCATGAGAGCGTCAGAGAGCTATTCTTTAATATGCATGGATGCTATGAGCGAGGCTTCGGCTAAAGCCGCCTCCTCGTGGTGTGTTAAGGCGTTGAAAAAAATTAAACTTCTCCTATTGGAAACGCACCGAATGAGACAGTCGTAGGAATCGCGCGTTGCCGGAGCTAATCGCGGAGGCCACGCATTACTTCGCTCTACTGCCTCTCGACGGCGACACCACCCCGCGAACCAAGAGCACTGTGAGAGGAAAGTATCAGAGATAAAAGGCGCGTTCGTCTAGTCTCCTTCATGTGTTTGACGGTAACGCAGTGGATTATGCGCCCACCAGCTATCGCCGCGGACCGAGAGGTCGTAGGTTCGACTCCTGTCCACGGTGCTTTTTCTTCTAGTTCTTTTTTGCCACCTCATCGCGTATATTTTGCTGACGTATTTTCGTGACCCAAATACGTCATGAATGTCTTGGTGGACCCCTGCATAAAACACTTTCGTGTTAAAAAAAAATCACAGCATATCCACGGAGTGAATGATGATGAGTGGGCGAAGCTGCGGAGGTTCATCGGTAAACCGTGAATCTTCCGTGAATTCTGCCCAGTACATCATCACCGACGTGAGATCGGGCGCGTTTATACTAAAGGTTCGATGAGTTATGACGACTTGCAGCTCACTTTAATTTACATGTACGCTGTGAATTTTCATTGTTTAGAAAACAATTGCTTTAGAAAACATCTGGCGTCTTTCGTTAAGCAGCTGGCGTCTTTTCGTTTTGCTTTAGAAACATCTGGCGTTCTTTCGTTTTGCTTTTACAAAACATCTGGCGTCTTTCGTTGGTTTATTTCATCAATCAACGGCGTTTTGAACAATATTTTTATTGTTTAATCACGCACAGGAGAAATCTCACCAGGCACTACCTTGGAGGTAAAGAATGGCTGCTAATGGGAATGAGAGACAGAAGAAGTCGGCTTTTAGCTAACGCTGCGAATTTTTTATTGTTGAACAACGCACAGGAAAAATCTCCCACCGGCACCACCTTGGAGGTCAAAGCGTAAGACTGGCTTACGCACTACGACGACTACGACTACGAGGGACGAATGGGTGCCGCCTTAAGGAGCTTCGCCCCTAATAAGAAAAGATCGCTTGCTCTACTCTGAGTGCACGTTGTAAAACACAAAGTTGTAAAAAGTACTCATCAGTTCTCAGCTATAGACGACGTCCGTCATAACCTACTGTGAGCCTTCAATGTGTTAAGCACAATAATTTAATTTGCAAACAATTTCAAAGGAACAATGCGCGACAGTTCTATTAAAAAAGCGCCGTGAATCCTTTTTGAGTGCATACTTTGTTTATGTAAACAGTGTGAAATTCGAAATTAAAAGTACTTGTACTGTCCAAATCCCTACAAAAACCAGGAACACAACCGTAGCACTTAGGGTGTAAAAGCTGGCCGTCAGTACTATAAGTAACTCCGTCTACTAGCAAATCTATCTCCTGCACTTTAAAATGTTTCTATTAGCAAAATGTCTTCATCAGTATTCGTAAAGCGAAATACCGATCGCAGGCTCATTCTCGGTCTATAAACTGGGTGTTTCAAGAAATGTGTCCAAAACATCTAAGAAATAAGTGAAATGCAATATTTGCTCGCTGTCTTCATAACCACTTTTTTTTTCGTAGCGGCAGGCACCTTAAGATGAATAGAGACGATAACTACAGTATTAATTACAGAATTAAGGTAATTAAATTTTCAGTTACAGGAGATATGCGGTCGGGTGAAACGGGACAAACGGCGTCCTTTTCGAGCAGTGCCATTGCCGCTTTGAGATTTCCAGAAAGTGGGCACTGGTAGTTTTGCGGAGTGATGAAATTTGACCAAATTCACAGGCGAAACCGAAACAGAAGCGCCAGACAGCGCAACTGCCATGCCCTTGCAGACGACCAGAATGGACGTTTAGAAGAACTTGTTCACCACTCGGAGTTCAAAGACGAGAGAGTGGTTTCTTTCTCGCCTTCGCTGCCCTTCCCACAAGCGAATTATCCTCCTCGCCACTTATTTCTCCCGAAAAGCACGCGTACAATGTCAGCACTAAGCGTTTAGCCTATTAGGATTTCGCACTTGTCGGCTACAGGCTGTTATCTCCGCTTGTGCAGTCGAAAACACACGAAACTAATTGAAATCAGTTGATCGCGCACCATATGCGGGACAAGGAAGAACAAGTGGACGACTGCACGGCAAACCAGGGCAGGAGACAATCCACAACTGAGATTTCTCGCATGTGGACCAATCGAGAGTATGTGCCCTAATGGCGTCACGTGAATCGCCGCTCTGGTGTCACGAAGTGCGTCAAAAAGACGGAATTGACAAGAAAGAATAACGCGCTCGTTTTTTTTTTTTGTATTTTCAGAGGGCCTTTAGGGTCGTGTTGGAGCATCTTAACAAAATAGAAATACCCTGCGCAACCTGACAATCACATAGCGCAGACTTGCGACTAACTTTTATTCCTCACAGTCCACCTTAAGTACATTCGACAAAAACCATCACCGATTATTCATTATTATTATTATTATTATTATTATTATTATTATTATTATTATTATTATTATTATTATTATTATTATTATTATTATTATTATTATTATTATTATTATTATTATTATTTGGCTTGGATACATAGAAAACACGAAGACACAATGGAAATGAAGATATGGGGGAAAGAAAGAGGAAACATAATAGGAAATAAAAAAAACAAATAACATAGAATGCACGCCACAACAAAGCACCACAAAAATAATCACCAAGAGCGCATATCGATAAAGCTCATTTCGGCGTTGTGAAAAAAAGATTGAACATACCATAATGACGTCACTGTTTCTCACAACGATTGCAATGGTGCTAGTTCGTCTGCATTCGTTAACCCACGTGCGTCATGCGTGTTATAATCGCAAGCGCAGCCCGCACACTCACAAAGCGAAGTAGATCGAGGGTTGATATAACGAGGCTCGCTCATTCTGGACGTCTTGGAACAGTAGGGCAGTAGCGCTCTTCCCAGTTTCCGTTCTGGTTACAGCGGCAAAACTGGTCGCTTTTAACCACTTTGCAAAATTGACCAGCGGCTGCTTTTTGGACAACTCAAAGCAGCAATGGGCTCGTCCTATAGAAACAGCTCCGATTCTCTTATTTGACCCGACCGCTTCTCTCCACAAATTAAAAAGTTCATTATTTTAATTGTTTTAACTATGGTCGTAATTGCTGTCTCTGTTCATCTCACGATGTCTGCAGGTATAGAAAAAGTAGCTATGAAGGCGGTGAGCACATATTGCATTTTCTTACTTTTGAGAATTTTCGGACATATTTCTTGAAAAATGCTCTTCATCCGCACAAAAAGGATTTGAGGAAAAATTGCAGAGGCACGTGAGTCTTCTTACTTGCACTGAAGGCGAAAGCACACTATCGCTGTGCGTGGCGACTACAACGACGCCCACGCTAAATGACGTAATCATGTGACGTCATCACTTGGTCACGTGGGTTTTCTTGCCATCGGGCATGGAGGAAGGAAGAAGAAAGGAGAGAGCATTACGTCACGCGATTGAAGCCCACCGTAAACGTCAGAGCGCGCGGTAGGTTTAGGTGTTAGTACTACCGGTGGCGTTCTGTTTTTGAACCTCCTCCGTGAGCCGGCCGGTCTGCGCCGAACAAGCGCGCTTCGATTAAATGCTACCGGGCGCCATACCCGAAGTCTCGGCAAATCTCATTTCTTGCGTGATCTTGACGCAAAATGTCTCGTGTTGGGCCGACACTGCTGGCTTCAAAACGAGTTGGCTTTCCAAGGCTAGCTGCGTGTGTAATGCTCTCTGCTTTCTTTTTCTTTCCTCCATGCCATCGGGTGGTAACGCCGCTCGCCAGGCGGACGCCGGATTTTTCGTTTCATGGGGCGCATAATGCTTTCGCATTAATATCGCGATATCAGCTAGTCCGGTACAGCCAAAATTGTATGGCTCGAGCTAAAGGCGGCTTGCAGACATCATTTACGCAGCTTTCAACCCTCCACCCATGGCTCCTCTTCTTTCCAGCGCAGTTATCTCGGGTTCTTTCACAAGCGTCGGAGCGTTACGTATATCTACTAAAGCGTCAAAATAAAAATGAAAAGAAAGGAGCAAGTACTGCTTCACGCACGGTCACTAAAACCGTCTTTCTCGGCGGATGCGATGGAAACATCGTGCGCCTAACAGCATACCTAATACGCTAGTGAGCTCACGACTATACACCCGTCGCACTGTAGAACGCTGCGTTATTGCGTCAAGAAAAAAATTATTAAGCTTTTATTCAGCGTACATTTGTCACAAGCATGCGAAACGTGTGGAGGCACCGCGGCAGAGAAACATTGCCGCAACTGAAATTCTCCACGCAGCATCAGCCAAGCGACACGCTGCAACGCCGCGCGGCGCTGCACCTGCGAAATCAGCGCGGACGCTTAGCATTCCGCCAGCGCCTACCGCTCAGAGGAAACACTCTGTCGCTGAAAGACGTGGGAGCCATCACCACGTCTAACTATTACCGCGAGGCTGATATATAGTTAATTGCACGCCTACACTGTCGCAAACGGGCGTCGTCGTCTCGAGCTGTCGCTGTGAGACACGCACATGTACTGCACTTCCGGTGAGCGACAGAATGCAAATGGCGACCTCTCTGCGGCCCCTTACATCTACCAGTGTCCGCTGCCCACACAAGATGGGCACCATCTTCCGTGGTGGAAATGCTCGACGGCTCGCGTGCCGCACAGGAGCGCCTTGAACGAAGCACCAACGAACGAACGAGCACAACACTGCTGCTGCTTTCTGCCGTGCTCATAGAAGCGGCAGCGCGTCACGCGATGGACACGCGACAGGAGGCGGCGTGCGAGCGCCAAATGCACCGTGGCCGAGTAACGCACCAACGTCCCAGCGTCAAACCGGCGCCTCCCAAAGGTGGCGAGCGACAGCTCCGTTTAGTAAGGCACGCTTCGTTTTTTTTTTTTTCTTTGTCGAGACTCGTGTGTGTGGATGCGTTATGCTCTCGGGATGACCTGACGGAGGAGCAGTCATGGAATGCGCGCGAGATGATCTTCCGTATCGTGACCCGCTAGCTGAGAGCACTGTGGCGGTGTAGCCCGTGATGAATTGGCGGGCGTGCGTGATTGATGGCTCAGCGAAAGCCGTGTTCTCCACCGCCGGCGATGCTCTTCTGCGGACAACGCTCGCCTCCCTGGATCCACTATCTAACCAACCACTCGAGCTAGCCACTCATCGCGTGCGGCGTCTGCAGCGACGCATCCTCTCGGGTGACATGATGGAGAGTGCCGTAACAGCGGCGAGCACGCAGTCAAGACGCAGCCGGCACCGTTGCTAATAGGGACGACGTTGCGGTTTTCCCCTCCGCTTCCGGGACGCACTTCTCCGGTGCATCTCCGAGGCTGAAAGGGCCTGCGACTGCGGGAGAAAATTAATACGAAAGTGGCCCTAATGACCCGAGGAATCGAAAGAGCGCCAGCCCTCGACCCCTGATTTGAATAACTGGAGCAGTTTTGTTGCGTTCATTCGGGTGTCTCACATACCACGGTCTAAAACCTCGCATAGCGTAAGACGAAGTTCGTGAACAGATAGAAGGTGTTCTGGTAAAGTTTGCCGCTACTGGATGTTCGCATGTCACCGATTATGCTACAACATGATGTACCTGAATCATCTGATGCTCTTCCACTTTCTTGCAAGTACATGGCCGGACCTTGTGTCGCTTATCTTGTCGCTTCGGAACCGCTTCATATAATAGCAACTGCAAAACGTATGCATTGATGGTACCTTATGCAAATTAACATTTTTTTTTCTATTCCGTACACCGGTTTCTAAAACAAACTCGTACACCATTAATTTGTAGCTAAAAGAAATGAAACCATGCGTAGTCCGAAAAAAAAATCCAGCTACTGATTCGATTAAAACCGCAATTGTCGAAAAGAATATTGTGCCGCGTTCATTCTCTCAAAGTGTAGTCCATGATGAAGCACAAAGAATGGAGTATACCTTGCACAATGAATGGACCGAGACATCGTATTTCTTCGATCATGTAAGTCATCTCATTGAAAGTTTATGTTGAAACTACGGTGATTTAGTAAATGATCTTGATGACGAATTGCGTTAAAGCCTCAATACAAAAGAAGAAGCACATGCAAATTCATGGAGCATAGTTATATTATTTACTAAATGTAAATGTAAAATCAGTTCTAGATACACACAAATAAGCATCGACAATCTTTTGATGATTCGCGAATCTACCAATTGATCGCAGTGAGGCACACGTGTGCTTCGCTCATCCAGATCCCGCGGGCGTCCACCGCAAAACAATACCGCACTGATTAACCACCTGTGGCGAAGATTAGCCGGCCGAAGCCTGCGAATGCTTTGGGGCTGGCATCGCGGAACGAAACATCGTTCGTTTGCGTGTCGTGGTCCGACGTAACAATGGGACACGTTGTCCCCTAATCACACAGTGTACCGTCGGGAGTGAACCGCGTCGCGCTTCATCAATCTAAAGCGCTTCCTACGGACACACATTAAACATGGGCTGGTGAGGGAGCTAGTGACAATTGACCAAAGCGCTGCGTGTAGAGGAGGTCGAGGAGTCAAAGTCAAATGAGAGCGGACCGACAGACGCGTCGTCCACCATCGCGTTCTTCTCAGGAAGCTGCGGCCGCGTAACAAAGGAGCTCAAACGGTTGCGGCGTGCCACTGCAATTAGTGTCCACAAGAGTGACGCGCGGGCAATCGGGCTACCGCCGCTTTGGCCAGACACGCCGCTGTGCCATGAGAAAGTTCACAAACGCTGCGTCGGGTGTCACTCCTGCTGTTCCCACTCCCGCTGACGCTCCCCTAAGCTCACTTAGGAATCGGACTCGTATTTCCACTCGTGTTGATTAATGGAAGCCCACTAATGGGTGTTATTAAAGTGGCACTTAGCCTGTCAATTCAAGGACCGCTTTGCGTGCAATCAATTAACCCGATGCGCGCAGCTGGAAGTGCTACTCGTGGAAAAGAAAAAAGAGGAAGATGCCAAGACGTGGGAAGCGCGGTCGTGCAGAGCAAAGTCTTAGGTGGTGCGACGAAATTACGAAATTTGCGGGCATAAAATGGTAACAGCTCGAGCAGGACAGGGTGGGTCGATTAAATCATTGGGAGAGGCCTTTGTCCTGATCAGGACATCAAACAGGGTGATGATGATGACGAAGAGGAGGATGATAATGATGATGATAATTCAGTAATTCCCAGAGAAGGCAATATTTTAAAGAGATGCTATGATAATTATGCTGATAATATTGCTTCGTCTCTCAAGAATTATAATTCCAGTGTTTCTGGATGTCCGAGTTAAACTTGTATGGTAATTATATTACACCTCTCTTTGGTGGCGACAGTCAATCGAAAGACAGTTAAAGATTCACAAGGAGAGAGAAAGAACACTAGTCTCACGCGATCTTGAAGGTACTCACCAACCTGTAGAAATACTACAAGGAAAAAAGCTTTAAAAAATTGCGGGAAGTTGGCACTAAGTCGCGCAAAGCTTAGCACAGCGAAGCACGGACCAGTCGCCGCTCGTACTCCCCATCGACCGACACGTCTAGCTTCGAGATGTGCGCCATCCTCATCGGGAGTACGCAGCCAGACTATCAACTATAGAGCGGAGGTTGCGCGCTATGTCTCCGTCGGTGGGCGTGGATTTAGCTACTGCGCATGCGCGGCTTGGCCAGGTGGTGCGGTATCTGGTCGCTGGACGACACGATGACTGCTTCCTCTTTCTATCTTTTTTTTCTCTCTCTCTACTTCTTTCTCTCTCTTTCGTTGATGTTCTGTGTGCCTCTCTTCTCTTTCTTTCCTGCATTTATTTCTCTCTATTTCACTCGTTCTCATTCTTTCCGTGCTACGCTTTACTCTCTCCCCTCCTCCTTTCCCTCCTACTCACCATCACATTTCTCCTCCTCACACTCACTTCCTTTTCCCACCCCTTTGCTACACTATACTATACAAAGCTATGCTATGCTCTACTAGCGTGCCTGGATAGCCGAGTCGTTAGGACGCTTTCCTTAGGATCGTGGGTAGCGGGTTCGTATCCCGCCTCATTAAGTATTTTTTTTTCGACAAGAATCTTTCTCTTTCTCTTTCTTTATATCTTTCTCTCCGTCTCTTTTTTCTTTCTTTCTTTCTTTCTCGATCTTTCTCGTTCTCTCTTTCTTTCATTCTCCGTAGCCGCACAAAGGCACATACCCGTTAAGATGATAGTTTTCTGCGATCGACTCACGAGAAATGATTTGCTAAACAGCTTCTTTGTTAAAACAAACATCCAACGTGAAGAAACGTAAAAGCTACTCGCTCCGATATATAGTTATTAAGGTACTCATAAAAAAATACAAATATAGCGGAATGGAGTAGTAAGGTGGAGCATAGTATAATTGTTTCTTAATTATCGGCATTCTAGTTGTATCGTGGTTCTACTTCGTTCGAGTTACTCATATTAAACAAGCACAACAAAAAGCAATACTCAAAAGTGCACCAAAGACCACGCTAGCAGAGCCGTAACAGGGCAAGGTGAGGCAGCAGAGAACAATAGCTCTTGTTCAAGGTTCACCTCTAGACTGGGCGACCTTCCTATGTAAGTGGTTTGTTTAATCAAATGCCCGCTTTCACAGTTTTAAACAACAATGTACTTATACACACCCTTATCGCTTCGCACATTTTGTGACGTACTTCCATGAGTACAAAGCCAAAGCACCGTACAAACGGTAATGTATGCAGCGGCAGCCGACAGTGACGTGCACTTGATCCGAAAAGAAAGGGCGTGCGTCGCTCTCGGGAACCACGATGCGCCGATCCCCTGAGCACCACAAAGAAAGGTCCGCTTTAAGAGGGGGCAGCAGTTTTCACAATGAATCGCCAGTATTACGAAGTCGTAGCAGCTCGTGCCCTTCACGCTTTGATCGCAGCGTCAGCTGCCCCATTGTGCGAAACCATTCGGCGTCCATTCTGCGGCTGTCAGACAAGAGCCCACAGACGGTACCCTTCACGCAGAAACATGCGATTCTTGGTAGCAACGCATCATGCAGGCGCGTGTGAAGTGTCCGGCAGTGTACAGTCTGGGCTTATCAGAAGCGCGATCTTTCAGGGTGAAAATCATATACAGCTGAACGAAGCGCGTAGATGCGAAGGATAGCTGTGGTTGCACAAATAGACGGTCTTAATATCTATTTTGAATTGTGACACCTCTAAAGACTTGTGCTGTGAAGATCACACACCAACCTTCAAGCTCGAGAGTATTTGCGTTCCTAGAGGTGTTTGGAAACTTACACATTTTTAATCTCCAACCATCAATAGTTTTTTTTTTTCAACCCCTAGGCCACTCAAGTTTAAAAAAAGTTAGCGCAGCTTGCAGTAAGTCGCGCAAGGTTGGGTGGGAACCCAGCTGGTCCTGGTCTGGCTAGGCTTTTATTATCTCACCCGTCTCTTTCCCACTCCTTGCTATATTCTACTATACATGGCTATGCTTGCTTTTTTTCCTTATTACTTTTATTTAGTCTTTGTATTTCTGTGTCTTTCTTTCTATGTCTATTCGTTTCTCTGTTTTTCTAACTTTTTCTTTCTTCCCTTTCTTCCTCTCTATTTTCTCTTTCTCTTCCTTTCTATGCCTTTCTCTCTCTCTCTCTCTCTGTAGTCGTTTTCTCGCCTTCTATCTTTTTCACTCTTCCTTCCCTTTCTTTCTATCTTTTTCACTCTTTCTTCCCTTTCTTTCTGTCTATCTCCCTGTACTCGTTCTCCCCTCTCCTTTCCATTCTCATCCTCACATCTGTCCTCCTCACTCTCACTTCCCTTTCCCGCCCTCTTGCTACACTATACTAGACAAGGCTATGCTAGGTGCTCTGCTGTCACCTGGATAGTCGAGTCGTTACGACTCGCCTTCGGATTGTGGGGATGCGGGTTCGAGTCCCGCCTCGCCAAGAATTGATCACTTTATCTGGCTTCCTTTTTCTCTCTCTCTCTCTCTGTGCCTGTTCTCTCGCCCATCAGAGTCATTGCATCCCACGCTGGACGAACTGGCGCACGTGTCCTGCGAGCAAAGCAGAAGATGAAGAAGAGGACGAAGAGAGCGCGTGCCGGATCATGATGATGATATTTTTTTACAAGCGGCACACGGCAAACCTCGACCATCACAGCATAACAGGCACAGAAATTGGGCAAATCCCACTACTCACCACACTGGTCCACTAAAAAATAACAAGGGAACACGCGGGTGGAAAAAACCGATCAAGACTTCTGTGCAGACGTAACAAATAATTGAAAGAGGCTTAAACGAACCGTCGGAATTAAACCAGAGATAAACAGCGAGGTCGCACGTTTCAGCTGCTCTTGTTAACCGTCTATACTTGGGCGGTGATAGGGCGCGTGCCGGTTCATGATGACAGTTTTCTATCTACGACACACAGCAGACCTCGAGCGTAACAGCTCTGCTGTAGAAATAAAAAAATGAAGAGAAACAATGAATGCCGCCCAGCTCCGCACTTCGGGCTTCACACCACTAGTTCGAAGCTGCGTTAATTTTTAAAAAAAGTAATCTCGCAATATTTCTGGCAGGTACTCGCATCGCAGCTTTCCACGATTTCATTTCCCGCATGCCCATAATAGACCATCTAAACGAGAACAGAGGCCCTGACACAGTGGCACTAATGCGATGCAGTGTGATCGTGAAACCACGGATTCTACTGCCATCAGCACCGGCCGTATTACGGCAGGGACAAAACACAGGACCACTCGTTTATAGGCATTGGCTGGCCTCCGAGAGCAAAAGTTGTTCGGGGCGTCCCAGTACAGCGACTCTCCCAACCAACAGCGCACTTTTGGAGTGTCATGTCGACACCAGTCGTTGGAGTCTTCATCGTGCACAATTACAAAAAAAAAAGAGAGAGAAAGAGAAAAGAAAAAAAAATACTCTCACAGGGTTGCTTAATCATTCGCCTAAAACGACTCGAAGGCGAAAGCCATCTTCTTTTTCTTCTCAGTCGATGCGTTGATTCTGCCCCGTCACCCTCCGAAATCTTTCTGCACCTAACGTGGTTTTGCAATGCCTCTAGTATCGGAGGTATTGCAAGCTTCCTGCACGTCAGCTGATTTTGGCCTGCCTCCGTTATCGGCAAACATTTGACCAAGCAATGACGTCATACGATGACGTCATCATGTGACGTCACGTTATTTGTCATCATGGTGACGTCACAAATTATGGCGATATGTGACGTCATCACGTGATGTTGAGTTTTTGCATCACTCGTGTTGACGCCGCCGACGGTCAATGTTTGCTTTGATGAGGCACCTAGGGCTTTGCCTTAATATTACTTCCGCAAGCGGTTGCCTGTCTCCCGGTCTCCATATTCAAAGCCTTGTGCACGCGGTCTCGCTGAAAGTGTCTCTTGTTAACTCAACTGATGATGCGCCCACGTTGGACCCCTCGAACTGCTATCAGTCCACGTCAGCGTACACACCCGACCTGTACAAGGTGTACGCGAAGCAACACTGTGTAGGAAGTTCGCGATGGTGAGTACAGTACAGCAGCAAGCTACGCCGAGAAGTGTGTTTGATCACACAGCTCTCATCGCCCAGGAGAGACGTCTCCTTGCGGTCTTAATCTTGGCGGGCGTAAGATGTTTGGTTTACGGCTAGCTTCACCAACGGAGAAACGCCTACTATATCTTGCCGAGAGGCGGAAGCGACGTGAGAGTTGCGAAAAAGTTGTACGCGAGAGGGTCAAGAACTTCGCTCAACACTCGTCCGATGTTTGAACTGGGAGATCAAGTCCGTCACAGCGCGTGACCTCGTCACCCTCGGGATAGCGATATTAGCAAGGCGTGATCAGATGCAGGGTGTGTCCAGATAAGATCGAACCCGAGGTCCCGGTCACCATTGCCGATTTTTATGAAATTTAGTGCCGGCCTAGGCATTCGGGACACACTGCTGAAAGGGGGCGTATACCGCTTTTATAATCACGACCCTGCTAATGGTATTTTGGTGCTCTCCAATTGTACATCTTTCAGATAGATCACGAAGCAGCCGCGTTTACATTGCTACGAACTATTTATATCTAGGCAAATTAGGAAAACGCCAGAGGCTTTGTGCTGAAGGCAGGCGCAGGGGCGACGGAAAGAAGCGCGAACAGCACTATTCGCATTTGTTTTCGTCGCGCTCTTAGCTTGGTGGCAACAAAAACACGCTAGCTCATCCTTGAATGTATCGTGGGTGACTACTGTCTTTTTATTACTAGCCACACTACGACCGCTTGAAAAGAAATGCGAACAGCGGAGCAGCTTGATGCCGCACTGTTCGCGTTTCTTTACATCGCGATAGACGTCCCACACACACTCTCTAAATTTATTGTGAAAATTTTTACCAAAAAAAAAACAGCTAGCTCGTACAACTTGTAAGTTGCTTTTGTAGTAATTAAATTAAATTATGTTATGGGGTTTAATGCGAAACACATGATATGATAATGAAGCACGCCGTAGGGTGAGCGGGGACTCCTCAACTTTTACTATCTTGTGTTCTTTGACGTGCATCTCAAAACTAAGTACACGGACGTTTCGAATTTTACCCCCGTCAAAATACAGTCGTCGTGGTCGAGAATGGAACCTGTGCTCTCGAACTTAGCAGTTCATCACCACAGCCACTATGCCCCTACGGCCGGTCATTGAACTATTCAAACTCGAGTATAAAATTGGCATAAAGCGAGCGAACGCCAGACCGGACCAGGCATGGAGGAAAGAAAAAAAGTTAGGAGGGAGGGCGCCTAGCTTCCACAGGCCAACCTCCTCTGAAGCCGCTCCCTAGTCGTTTCTCCTTTCCCTCTTGGTCTTCAGTACGTTGCCTGCTGGGAAGTGAGCCTTATTTGGTTCTCGGTAGGTTCTAGTTGACACCAGGTTAGAACCACGTTGACAAGCGTCGGCCGTCTGCCGCGGTGAGCTTGGTGCGGCGAGGTCAATGTGCATGGACTTCGGTCGCTCGTTCCCTAGACGCTGCTTGTCGTACTTAGTGATCCTGCCAATTTCGAAGGGCTTTTGTGTCCTCACTTTTAAAAGGGGACATAAAATACTTCAGACGCGCACGGGATCAACGCTCGTAACGAACAGCTTTTTTTTGGGGGGGGGCGAAGCTCCTTAAGGCGGCACCCGTTCATCCCTCGTAGTAGTGCGTAACCAGCCGTAACGCTAGTACCAGATCTTGACCTCCAAGGTGGTGCCGGTGGGAGATTTTTCCTGTGCGTTGTTGAACAATAAAAAATTCGTAGCGTGCGCGTTAACTAAAAGCCGAATTCTTCTGTCTCTCATTCTCCATTAGCAGCCATTGGCATGTTCCAGTAGGAAACGTTAGTAGAAGTAGAAGTGTAAGTGTTAGCTAAAAGCCGACTTCTTCTGTCTCTCATTCCCATTAGCAGCCATTGTTTACCTCCAAGGTAGTGCCTGGTGAGATTTCTCCTGTGCGTGATTAAACAATAAAAATTTTGTTCAAAACGCCGTTGATTGATGAAATAAACCAACGAAAGACGCCAGATGTTTTCTAAAAGCAAAACGAAAGAACGCCAGATGTTTCTAAAGCAAAACGAAAAGACGCCAGCTGCTTAACGAAAGACGCCAGATGTTTTCTAAAGCAATGGTTTTCTAAACAATGAAAATTCACAGCGTACATGTAAAATTAAAGTGAGCTGCAAGTCGTCATAACTCATCGAACCTTTAGTATAAACGCGCCCGATCTCACGTCGGTGATGATGTACTGGGCAGAATTCACGGAAGATTCACGGTTTACCGATGAACCTCCGCAGCTTCGCCCACTCATCATCATTCACTCCGTGGATATGCTGTGATTTTTTTCCTCCTAGTGGTTTCAAACTTGCACGTCCGACGCTCGTGCACCTCAACACACAGCACCTGATCGTGTGCATTCCGGGGCGCGTCTTGCCTGCTCGATGATTCGAACGAGAACGTTGTGGCTCGTTGTGGCAAATAGAGATGGCCACAGGCGAAAGAGTGTCCAATGCGCCATGGACGCACTCGCGAAATAATACAAGCTGCAGGAACCACGATGCCTCCACGGAGTCTCGTGTCTTACTTTGCGCTGTGATCCCAATTTAAAAAAAATGGAATACAAACTAGCCCGTACCCAGACCTTGCTCCACGGAGGACGGGAAAAAGATACGACGCATCCATCGACGCCGCCATGGAAGAAAATGCATGGGTTAATGGCCTCAGAGACGCGCTACGCGTAAAACTCACCGCTTGCCTATCACGTGGGGGTGCTCATTTCCCAGCATGCCCCTGTTTCATTTTTTTTTTCGGCTCGGCTTCAAAAATGTCACGTGACGCTCCCTCCTAGTTTTTTTTTATTCCTCCATGGGACCAGGCATGCTTACTGTATATGCTTACTCATATGTCTGTTACCGTTTTTAATTTTTTTATTATCGTTTCCCAATGAATGCAAACACAACTTTCTTCTCAGTTGTGTAAAGACTGCTAAAGGTTGTCAAAACACAGCTTGTTGAACGGTAACGTGCTACAGATGGTGAATGACCCCCTACCAACATCATCTAAATAAGACAAGGCGTCAGCTCTTTCATTTGCAAAAACACGCATGTACGCCCGCTTTAATCGCCAAACCTGGCATGACAAAGTAATAACGCCTGACTGGGTGTGTTGGTTGAGCATATTTTGAGGTGTAAGGCGGGACGACGACATTGAAGTGTACGGCACTCCTTGTGTGTGAATGACTCTTCCCCTGTCCGTTGCCCCGCCACGGTCGTCTAGTGGTTATGGCGCTCGACTGCTGACCCGAAGGTCGCGGGATCGAATACCGGCCGCGGAGGCTGCATTTTCGATGGAGACGAAAATGTGTGAGGTCCGTGTACTTAGATTTAGGTGCACGTTAAAGAACCCCAGGTGGTCGAAATTTCCGGAGCCCACCACTACGGCGTCTCTCATAATCATATCGTGGTTTTGGGACGTTAAACCCCAGATATTATTATTATTATCCTTTGTCGTCTTCGCGCATTAAACTTTAAAATATGGCATGAAAAAAGCCGATTACTGCCACTGCCTTCCCCCCTCCTTGTTTTGTTTGCATGAATGAATAGGAAACAGCAAGGCGCCGACAAGTGACACCGGCTTCTCATTTTCGCATGCGCCAATATGAAAATGTATCGAAAGTGACCCAGCACTTCAAATCTAAGTTTTCATATGATGCCGCTATACGATGTACCACGGAAAGCATAAGGCCGCTGTGCTCTATAAGCTGCGTTGAATGCGCTTGGACGGCTGTTATTAGCATTTTATAGGTATGTATATTGCTGCGTCACAACGAAATGCGAGTGAACGAAGAGAAAGAAAAAGACATTTTATGTGCAGCTAATGCACAAGCCTTTAACATGGGAAGGTCTCCACGCTATGAAAGAGTATGTAGGTTAGTTTTCGCTAATTTTATTAGATCTCTTTATAGGAAACCATCAAAATAATAATTTTCTGAGTCGTGTAGGCACTAATTAAAACGGTGCACCTTCATTTCCAGCGAAATGCGACACTTGGAACGCGACGCTGGGCGTTTAAAAACTCAGGACGGCGAGGCAGCAGCCTCGATCGGGAAGCACGTTTTGTCAGCTACGTCTCTCAAGGGACTCGAAGAAAGAAGAAAGTAGGTAAACGATGCAGCGACTGAGTACACAAGCGTTGGTGGAAAAATCGATTGGGCAAACAACTCTGAGGAGAGAAAACGCCGTGTCTAAGAGATTTCGCACTTGACAGCGCGCAGTTCTCAGAGCCGCTGACGAGGAATCAATAGACTTGAAAGCCTCTCCGTGTCAAGGGGCTCTTTCGCTTTAGCCCTCCTAGGGCTTCTCTTTGAAGGCGTCCATTTAATTGAAATTCATAAACGCTGAACAGAGGTATTGCGTGACTCTTTCCGTTCTTTTTCTTCTTTTTTTTTAATCTGGCAAAACCAAGATTTTGCTGAAGCTTGACTGATGATATATGTACATATATACATGATTGAGGTCGAACGCGGCTGTCGTGGGCTGGCTCTCATGATGTTCAGCGCTGTCCCGTGGAGAGAAAAAATGTAAGAATTGTACTCTTCGCAAAGCATCTGTCGCTGCGAATCGCAAGCGTTATTTTTTTTTCTTTTTCCGTTTAACAGTTCTTCATGCAAGTGCTTAGCGTTCTCTAAATTCACCTGGAGTGCCGTTAAAAATTTCTGTCTGTATGTCTATCAGTTAATGCGGCAAGCACCATTCAGTGCTTCGTGAAAGGATGCTGATAGAATAAGCACGCTCACCGCTTGTGATGTCATGCGCAGAACTGCCGCTACGTCGACGCCAACAGTGACTTTTCTCTCCTCCTCTCTAACTTTCCTTCCCCCCTCCCCCCTTCCCCAGTGCAGGGTAGCCTACCGGGCTCAGCCCTGGTTAACCTCCCTGTCTTTCTTTCATCCTTATTCTCTCTCTCTCTCTCTCTGAGATATTATTCAGAAAGTATATATATGTTTGTCATTGGGTGACACAGCGTAACCAATTTAAAGTGAAGGAATTTTAGAGAGCGCAAAACATTTATTCCCAGTGTAAATAAGCAAATGAATGAAAATCAACCTCAGGCAATACTTAGGAGCTGTTTGCCAAAGGAAGGACTATTTCATTGTTTTTATTTTTTCGCAACTCACTTCCACATTCTCATTTGATCTTTCATGTTAAGTTTGCTTTACTTTTTCCTTCCACGTTTTTACAAATACGAAACGGTCGCAAGTAGCGAGCTACGCGCTGATTCACCATCTGCTCCGATAAAATGAAACAGAAAGCGCTGTCAAATTTTGCCAGATCTTCTGCCACAGTGGCAGACTTCGAAGAACTTCGTCCACAACCACAGAAAATTATGGTGCTAGGATGCAGACGCACCTAGTAATGGCTGACCGAATTGCTGGCCACAAAGGACCGTTCTCTTCTAACAGAGGCTTCTAACTCGACGCGACTTGCCCGTCAAATTGGCTCGCGAAAATAAAATAGTAATAAAAAGCCACCCCCTCCCCAACCTCAAAAAAAAAAAAAAAAGCTCCGAGAAGTGCGGAAGTTTTGGGGCTTCGTTGCGCGCGTCTGAATGGCTTTCCCCGCGAGGGCTTAAGCAAAAGCACTGCACTGCTGCGCTAAGGGCGGCCTCGGACGCCGCTGCAAATCGCACGACTGCAAAAAGCAAGCACTCAGGAGATGCGCGCATGTCAACTTTCGTAGACGGACGCTCGGCAAAAGGGAAACGTGATTACAAATCCCGCTTTTCAACGCTCCACTTTTTTCCTGGTCGCAGGCAGCGGCTTCGAGCCAGACCGCGTCGCGCTCGTGACTTCCTGAGCCCTCTGCGGCGACGGGGTCGCGCTCCCTGCTGTACACTCACCGCCGCCACTGCTGACAGACGCGCATCTGCGCGTTTCCGATGCGAATCTGTCGGCGCTTACTATTACCTCCCCCCCCCCCCCTCCGCCCTCTCACCCAGGGCCCCCCGTTCTCTCTGTCTCACTTTCTGTGCACGCTGACACGCGAGATTCGTGCAGTGTTGCGAAGGCTGGAGCTCAAAATCGCCAATTACGAGATGTATAGTGAGTGAATGTGCGCCTTGAGATGGGCTCAAATTCCGCACGTGTTCGTAAAGCCACGCAGTTTATACTGCCAAGTTGAAACGTGTCACAGAATTGATAAAGCGCCACAGCTCAGCGATGCTGCTTTCTTTTGCACTGCATTGCGCTGCCTCTCGCAAGTCAATTTGTCACTATCGAGACAATACCCTGCTGACACCCATGCGCGGCTCCAAACATGCTCCTCGCAAAGTTCTGTAGGTAAACCAGCTTCCCTCTACAATCCCGTTTTCATGCTAGAACACTCTGCTATTTTTAGCTTTGTTTTGCCTTACGAATGTCCACAGAGACTTAATATTACTAAACAAACTATTTGTAATCCAAGTGATATGTCGGCACAATAGAATAGATAGAAGAAGAAGAAGAGAGAAGAAATAATAGAGAAGGAAAGGCAGCGAGGTTAACCAGTATAGGACAACCGGTTTGCTACCCTACACACGGGGACAGGGTGGGGGAGATTAAAGATGGAGAGGAAAGAGAGAGAGAAAGATAGAGATAGAGATAGAGGGAGAATAGATAGAAAGACCATACAGCAGTGTTCAAGAAAGCTCAAAGTCAAGCATTATCAAACATGGTTGAATTCGACCCTACGAGAAGCTGACCAAGGTGTCTCATTTCATCGCCCTCGATGCGTCTGTAAGTAACTGTAGAACATTATAATGTTACTGAGACTAAGCTTGTTATGTAAAACCAACCAATAAATCGGTTTCACTTGGATATCAGACTGCTGCACGAGAAATTTGATTGCATTTGTCAATAGATGTGTTGATGCGGGCAACCATGAACATGAATTAAAAACTTGTATCCTAATACAAGATTTTATTCATGTTTATTCAAGGTTTTATTCATGGTTATTGACTGCTGATCCGAAAGTCGCGAGAGCGAATTCCAGGCGCGTAGGACGCATTTCGATGAACGCAAAATGCTAGAGGCCCGTGTGTTTAATTGAGGTGCACGTTAAAGAAACCCAGATGGTGGAAATATACTGAGGCCTCCGGCGTCTTTCATGACCATATCGTGGTTTAGGGACGTAACACCCCAACAGTTGTTGTATTAACAGCATGGCAAAATTAATTAGACTCTCACCTCACTTAGATAATTTACCACACTACAAAAATCCACAATCTGTAGTTGCGCGTGCTTGAATGAACATTCGGTTAACAGCTCTGTTGAACGCCTCAAACAAAGCAACCGTCTATGAGGATATTTCCGGCGCATTCCGTATGCGTCGCAGACGTGTACCGCGTCAACCTCGTCTGTGGTTGAGAACAATGAGCGGACGACTCTTAGAACGAGCATCGCGAGGTCAAAGAGCTTCGTCGTCTTTGAGGAAAGAGCTTGTCCGCACACGCGCTAGCGTAATCTGCTTCGACGGTTGGTGTATTGGAGTACGCAGAAACGTTAGAAGCAAGATGCTATTTTCTGCTACGCACTAATGGTCATCCGTGTTCACTATGGTTCTTCTGTCATACAAAACTATCCCGTGTCATTTGGGGGAGTTGTAAAGACATCACTCTGCAGTAACACATAATCACTGAGAAACACGCGTTCCGCTTCTTCCCTCACTCACTCACTCGGCAACCACACTGCATTCAGGACGCTGCGCCGTTTTATTTAGATACTTGACGGAGTTGCTCTCTGACGACTGGCTGGTTCGTCTGCCGTGACGTCTGCTATGGCGTTGGCAGCGCATGTTCCGTGTCTGCTGTTCATCTGTAAAAGTCAGACTGCTTTCGCTAAACATCGTTGTCCTCTACTTCTCCCAGTACTTATGCTGCGGAGGTTGTTATTTCGGCCTATATACGCGACCCGTGCACTCAAAGCGCTTCGGATATCACAAATTGAGATGACGCGGCCCCTCTTCACCAGCGGTTCTCCGTTACGCGCCCAACTCCCGCGGGCACTTCGTGTGTCCGGTATGTTACGCGTGTGTTTGAGTGCATTACGTCGGTTGGGACATCGTCGTTCATCAGTTGGCCGTTGTCGTGCGTCGGTGTGTTCTCATCCTTTCTGCCACGAGTGGGCATAGATTTCCTCCCGTGATGTATGGGAAGGATGCCACAGGTCGGCCGAAGAAGTGATCTTTCTGGTGGCGCGTTCGGTAACTAATGACCCGCAGATGGCAAATATGCAGAAGCAGTGGTGTGACGCACATTTTCGTTCGATGCGTTGGGAATTAGGGCACTCCACTTTTGATACGGAGAAAAGCACGTGGGAGACTGATCGCTTCAATTTAGGTTTCTGCAGGGGTGGTATGCAAACGGGCCAGTGATATATAAGCATTTCGTGACCTCGTGCAATTCTCATTTAGTATCGCATCAGCACTGGAAGCCCTTAAATGCTGGGCGTTCATTGCAAATAAAAACACGTAAAGAAGAAAATGGAAATCAGGAGGTACCATCTTGGCGTGTTGTCTCTCATGCCTTGAGATTACTTGTTTTATGAATAAAAGATAAAGTTATAGCAAAAATACTTGTTGAATATTTAGGGCCCACTAAGAAAGCACCCGAGGTGTTGGGCTCCTTCGTCATAGCAAACAGTCCATATAATCTGTGAAATACTGGTCACCAACGTGGGTTTCGTAGGCAAGTATCAACAATTACATTTATCATAGAAGTTGTTCACAACCTCTCAACAGACATGAACAACAGTAACCTCTCAAATATGCTTTGATTTGACTTTAAGAGAGCATCTGGCTTCGTTGGTTAAGTGATAAACTTAAAGCTGTAATTGTGGATGGCATTATCGCGGAATTGATAACAGACTTCTTATCCCACCGTTCGCAGATTTTAGCTTTAGAATAACATGCCATCATGCACACTTGCAGTAACGTAGGAAGTTCCTCAAGAGTCGGGTTTAGGCTTGCTGTTATTTTTCTTAATTATAAGTGGCACATCCTCTAACAGTGAATGCACCATCAAAGTATTTGAGGGTGATTACATCATATATCGTGAAATTAACGCGTACGGGGATTTTCTTCCTCTAAGTAGAAAGCTCGCGAACATTACCGAGATGTGGGTTAAATGGTAGATGTGCAGTAACACTAGTAAATCCATTCGTATGAGTATTACAATAGGAAAACGGGCGTTACTGTGAGTTATTTGCGCATATTGTAATGGAATGAGACAGAGAGAGCACCCGTGCTGCGGGCCGGCTATTCTATTCTACCAGCGCGCCCGAACCCGGTGTCGTTCTTTGTCATCGCAATATATTGTTTTGTAAACCTTCATTGGTCGCATATCAGACTGGCAGTATTGAAAAAATAATAACTAAATATGCCCAACGTATCATTTCTTTCAGCAACTCTCGCTCTCTATTTTCATCTTGAAAATCACCGAAAAGATCGCTTCTTTTATGATTAAATTACCGAGACAGTAAACTGCATAATTTTCTTACAGATATATAATTGTCCCTGTCTGAAATAGCAATTTCAGGCGAAAAAAAAAAAGAAAGGGAATCAGTAAATGTAACAAAAAGCATCTTATTAAAGTGATACAATGCGGGTATCACACGTTTCGCATTTTCGTACTGTACCTACACCCGTTCACTAAAAGAGAGTGTCCCCCACTCTGAGAAATAAAAGAAACGTTTGGAATGTAGAAATAAAGTCGTGCCGACTTTGTCGCCAATTTCCTGTCGCATAATTCACAGGGCTCTACGGTGACGAACAATGTTTGCTCTGTTTCCCTGCGTTTTCACCGCAAGCATTGGAAACGGGCCTGCTTATGCCGCATGTGCACCTTGGCAATCTGCAGCGAGATGACGTTTCGGCTGTGGAGAGCGAGCGGAGATGGCATTCAAGGAAAGGCGGACAAGACATTGAAATAAGTTCGCAGAAGAGAGCGGCGGCCATCGTGACATTTCGGTCACGAGCGCATTCATATCGGACACGCCGTGACGTCCTTCTATGAGATCACCTTGGATAAGGCCGCACGTTGCGACGTCGTTTGCATGTGCACATATATACGCAGTCATACGGTCGTCGGTGCTCTCTCGCGGGGACAAAGCGCTTCACCCGAGATATACTTCTCTGGAATTGCACGAGGCGCGTTACGAATAGGAGGGGACGTTATGTTGCTGCGTCTGGGTCAGCAAACTATACAGTTCTTGCGTCAGGAAGAAGCCGATTCCATCGCCGGCGTAGCGGTTGCTTTGCGCGCTGCCGCTAGAATTTCTCGCAATCCATTGTTACAAGAGCGTTGTCATTCTGTTCAGCGTTTGTCCTTGGTTTCGATAACTAGTCATTACATTTGACATGACATCTGTTTGTTAGTGAAGAAAGAATGGAGACAGACTTTGGATTACGTGGGATGAAAGTGCAGAACTCGAGCTCTTGTGTGCGCTTGAATCATTCTGCTTGTAACAGATCTATCTCTTGCGTAAGCCACGTCTCGATACAATGTTGCAGCTCGTGACATGTACTGGTTATACTTCAGAGGAAGAACACAGAGAAAGCAGTGCGAAGGGCTACTACAGCGACAACAGGACGACTGATTCGGCAGCTCGATGACACCTGGCTGTGTGTGCGTTTAAATAAACGCGTGACTTATTTCTTCTTTTCTCTCAAGGCACAAGTCGCATAGCTAAATACACGGACGACTGTGTGTCTCATATCAGGAAATACAGTCGTATACACTTGTTACTTCACTGCCATATCAAGCCAACATATAATGAAAGCTAAGAAGTGAAATGGGGCAAGTTTTCACAACTTTATTTTCGTTTCATTTTCTGCCCTCGATTATCCGAAGGCCTTACAGAGAGGATGGGGATATATCTGTAACTAATCCAAAGGGGTCCCTTCGATCGGCTTTGAAGATATTTGATGGTAGAAAGAACTGTGGACATCAGCCACGAAAAAGTGAAGTACCCAAGGGAATTCCACAGAAACGTTACATCAGCATAGACTGGTACATCAAGCTTAAACTTCATTATCCCCATCGTCAAAAAATAAAAATAAAACCGTCGATTCACAAGGGGAGCCATTTTGTGATTGTGCGCAACTACTTTCAATACCCTGTTTTTCCTGTATGAAAACAAGAATTTCGAACAACATTACTCCTTTGTACGTTTCTACATAAAACGCCATTGTCTGTCTTTATTTTTTAGAGCTTTTCTTTCGCGCGTTTCTATCGTGAAATTTGTACCAACTAGTCCAAGCTTGTTCTTTGTTTTTCTGTTCCACGAATATTTCAAAATGTCTGTGGGTCAGGTCTCCAAGAAGATAGTAAGCGTCGCCACCTGTTTCGTTTATAATAGCTTATGTACGAATGCACGTCAATATTCACTGCTCCTCTTCATTAACAGAGGCTCAACTTTGTGTTTAGGGAGTCGCTTTGTAGATGCGTTCTATGAACTAACGCTTTAGCAGAGTTACCTTAACAGAACATTCTGTATAACTCGCGTTAAAATTAGAGTATGCCTTAGTTCAAGTTAAGTGCAAGATCATGACTGCCCTTGCCAGCAGTGCAGACTTGCATACTCTAAGCTGCCAAGTTTACTTCTACGCATGCGGTTTCTCGAATATGCCTGTGCCCACAAGGATGATCAGCATATTAAGAAATGAAGCCTTTACGTAAACAGTGCGGTGAGAATCTCAGATAAACTCGCTGATCAAAGCTATAGCGAACACTACGCTGCACCTTTTGTTCACACTTCCAGACACAAACCATGACGCCCTGCAACAAACGTAACCTAACGCAACGGCGATAAACACCCGACAGCAATATCCGCAACTAACGTGAAAGCAGACAATGGGCACCTGCGATCACGTCGGTTTTATTTTCGTATAGCGGCCATTGTTGCCGAGTTTCGCGGCGCTCCCAGTTGTTTGCATTATCGTTTTCCCGCCCTTTCTTGACAGATAACGCCCAAACTGAGGCAGGTCAGGTAAACAGCGCCTTCGGCTGAGACGTTGAGAAGAAGGCAGCGTCTCCTGTCAGAGCCACCGCCCCTAAAACAAGGGCTAAACTTTTTTTCTTGTTTTTTTAGAGGAAAACGAAAGATGGAAAGCGTATGTCTGCCCTTGGAGATCGAATCGAGCCAAGGGCGTGGTTTTGACCCGACAATCACTCGAGTGACCCGCCAGAGCGAGGATGTACAGACGGCGGCGAGGAAGCGAAATGCGTGCACAAGGCGTTACGGATCTCTTCCAGCGTGCTCGCCATCTACATACAGGGATCGCCACTTTCCTTTGTTAGCGTCCGCCGTTGCTGTCACGACACGGTGGAAACGACGGGCGAGAGCGGGAAGGGGAGAGCACCACCGTGGCCGCCGTGAGAATATCCCAGCGGACGGAGGTGTTGTGCCCTCCCACTGAGGACGCTCCCGAGAAGCTTTGTTCGTATGCGCACCGGAACACTCGAGGCTCTTTGTTTACCTGTCCCTATTCGATGGTTTCAGAAAGCTTTGTGTTTTGAATACGCGACGCGACGTGGTTTTCTTGCCGTTTAATCGCAGCAGGCCACGCAGAATGCGCAGACGGCTGTCACGCGAAGCCGGCATACGGATTACGTAAAAGCAGACATTCAAAGGGCTAAGCACAGGGTCAAACGCGTGTGTAAGAGGGTGCTTGAAAAGAAGACGTCTGCATGCTCTTTCGATATACATAATCTGCTGCACGGTCTACGCACGCCTCGCGAGTAAGCTTTACAGTCTGCACATTGTACTCGCTCCTGTAGAGAAGGCTACTCCATGCACCGGTACATGAAGTAGCGCCCATAACGAAGCATCAGGGCGGGTCAAGGTTCCCGAATTACATCCACGGCTGTGATCGCGTGCTCTTAACAGCACCTCCAGTACGCCGCCCCGAGGGGTGTTAATAATTTCCAAACCAAATAGATCTGAACTTGAGCCACTCCAGAGAGCATTTTGCCTTCATCGTTGAAATCGCTGCATTATTAATTGGGTTTGTACGTTTCGCTCTCTGAAAAAAATGTTAGGCTGAGAATTGAGCGTTTACTGTAATGTGCTGTTGCGAATGCTACAAATCTCGGGGATATGGCTTTGTTTCGCAATAGCAATCATCTTCATGCCTCCACGTTGTTTGTGTTGTCTCAGTACTTCCTTGTCATTACCAGCAATAAAGCACACAACTCTTAAGAATGTGATCAGTCCAGCAATTACTGCTGTATTGTTGAGGGTGACAGTTGACCCCAAAGAATGTAATGCATTCCAGTGTACTCATTTGGTTGCCCTCATATTCCGTCTAACCTCGTGGTTTCAGCGACACTTGGTTGAAAATGTCGCTTGGTCGATAAAACGAAACCGCGATACTTATTGTTTGCTGAGATATTATCGTCATAAATTAAAAGACGAACAAGAAAAACATGAATCGTATGCTTCCTTACGTTTCCAGGTTGACTTGCATTTGTAGAAGTGGCTTACACTAAGTGTAAAAAGAGTCACTTGGAACTATTCCATGCTCAGAAACCAGCTGCGTGGGGAATACCTATCGCCGTTTTATGCAGCTACGCTGAACAAACGTTCTGATCCGTCATTTTTGTCTGTAATCTAATTTGCGCTGACAGTATAGTGACCATATTTCATTCTAAGCGCCAGATAAACACTGTTTAGGGCAAGAGAACACCAGAAGACGTTCTTATGCAGCTGACTCGCCCTGATGAAATTTTCCACGTGCGCGCATTTATTTCAGAACAGCCTATTTCTAGAGTTAATTTTTATCGTAAGGGGCTGGTAGATTCCGCAGCAGCTCTTACAGTAAGCCTTCATCTTATTACGGTCGTAGTGGGCTGAAATAGAATTGCTGACCTTTGACCAGACGAACGATTCACCGCTGCAGGTGCTCATTTTTGGGCCGACGCGAACTGTGCATCAGCAAATCCGTCGAATAAATTTTCCTATGACTGGGATAAGCCCTTAAGGAACAAAGAAAGCTTGCGTCATCGCATATAGAATTCACACCATGTAGATAGAATATTATAAAGAGGATTGCGAACATTCGACAGCGCAAATCCGAATCGGATTGTCTCTGCTATTCCATGCGTATCTATGTTTTCCAGAATTCACTAATCAGCAACTTCACGTATTTGTTTCTTTTATATGCACTTAACAAAACGCGCTGAATTCTGTCCAACGTACGATAACAGTAAAAAATTTGCCAACGTGTCTGCTATATACAGAAAAACTGAGTTTCTTACACAGATGAAGCTGAGTTAACGCACGGGGCAGCTAAGTTCTCAATAAGATTAATCTTTAATAATAAAAGAACTCTCCGTTAACAAACAAAACATTATAGGCTCGCCATGATGATATGCTGCTTCCTTGTTTTATCCCTGTCAGCGTTAAAATGAGGATTATTTATCATTTTTACCACGTCAAGTTCTTAACCGTATTAAATGCGAAGCATTTCTTAGCGAACCTCTGGCACTTTGAGCGTTTCTATCTACGTATCTATCTATCTATCTATCTATCTAGCCGCCTACGTCTGGGTGCTCTCATAATCACCTACTTAACTTGGTGTAGACCAAAATTTGCATGGGAGGGTAAGAGGATTTGACGAATATGACTGCCGGGTCATGACATGAATAACGTAAAATCTTGTCGCGTACGTCGTCAAACCCTTTCCACTAGACACGTGTGGAACATACCCGTTTACCACGGGCCGCGGTGTACGGGTATGCGCCACTGGTGATTGACAGTTTATATCTACCCAGGAACGGCGAGAACAGACATTGTTCACTTAAATGTTAGAGCGTTAAGGAAAACCAACATCGGCAGCGTTGACTCAACGAATGGAAAGAATGAAAATTAGGATCCCAGCAGGAATCGAACCCAAGCATTCTGCGTGGCAATCAGGTATTCTACCACTGAGCCACGCCAGGTCTATAAATTGGTTTGGAAAAATAGCTTACGCAGGCGTAATATCGGTGCAACGTCAATTGCGGTTGTGGTGCTGGATATCTAATTTTACAAGAAAACAATAAACACTACATGATACTCCTACGATGTCTACTCCAACGATACAAGCGTCATATCTGTAGTTACAGTGTTGGCTCCGCTTTTATAGCAGTCTAATAAACATTACGTTTGTATTCCTATGATTCAGCAAGCTATATTGAAGCATTGCTCGACCCCGGAGGAATACATTAACGAAAGTTACATATGATATCCACATCACCGCACCGTAAGTGCTCTTAGTCCGCCAGAACGACGCAGTGCCCTCTTCATTTCTTACGAGGCTGGGTGATGGCCTCATGCTGACCGAGGATAATGCCAGATTGATTGACAGCCGCTTTGTAGACTGGGCTACGTAAGCCACATACACCCAGGTAGTCTACAAATACGACAAACACCATCCACTGATGTTGGTCTACATAGTACTATCCAGGCCAACCAGCCTCGACGGCCTATGCCTCACCAACGCGAAAAGTGGCTTCAAGTTCCGACATGTCGCCTGCTCTGTCGACAGACAATTTGTCGGCGAAATGGCCGAGGCATCCACGTATTCTACCAGCTCTACTATACCACATACTTCACTACACATGGACCCCTCGTCACCACGATCACGACCGGATCCTATAACAAGTCATGACCAGCTGCTGGTGCTCACTGATCACGGTGATGATGTCCTTGTTCAAGAACTGTCAAGAACTTCTTGCACACATTCACACGGGTTCGTGAAGCGTGCGTGCGTTCTCGGGACACCTATAAGCACTACATATCAGCTTACCACTTCTGGTGTTGGTAATAACCACGTTGCCATTGGCAGCGTTACCTAACCGTAAACAACTCGTTATATAACACATATGCGGCTCTTCAACATATATAAGTGTGCGTATAAAATTTACACAAATCTTTAGCGTCATTTTGTAACGTGTCGCTCAGTAAAAAAAGTTACGGCACAGTCACCTACCCGCCGCATGCTTCGCATAATATCGACTCCCACGGTACGTGGGATCTGCCGAATTTTTTATTAATATTAATATTTATGAAGGTGATGCGTCTACAGCGTCATTTCTTTTTACAAATGGTCTCCGCGATCACTTTATAATAGGGGCGATGCACCTTAGGGTCTCGGCGTGTCGGCGTACATCATCGTCTGCTGTCGTGACGGTCCATTTGTAAGAGAGGGCGCCATCACCTCAGCGCTCGCCGTGTGGCGAGAGAAAGCAAACGGCGCGCGTTGACTATGGAAACGCTCTTTCTGCGATGAAAGCTGAACTACCAGCTCGCAAGGAACTAGAAAGCCCCCTCGCCCGCGAGAGACAACGCCAACGCAGGCAGCGTCTGCTAGCGAGTTTTTTTATTGAAAAAAACCGACTGCTCGATTTGAACTACCCTTCGCCGGCCACCCCATATATATATATATATATATATATATATATATATATATATATATATATATATATATATATATATATATAGGCACTAGATCTTGACCTGCTATGTAGTGCCGGTGGGAGATTTCTCTTGTGCGTAGTTGAACAATAAAGGTCCGTAGCGTGCACGTTAACTAAAAGCGGACTGCGGGTCTCTGTGTCTAATCTTTCTTCTGTCTCTCATTGCCCATTAGCAGTGACTTTGCTGTGGGAAACACCGGCGCACACACTGCATGCTTCTCCCCTCCACAGGTTTCACGTTAGTGGAGCTGAAACACACTTCCCTATATGCTTCTCCCCTCCGTAATTTTTTAACATTGTTTAGTAATAGTAAAGCAATGGATATGGATATTCAATTCGCTATGCGACAGTCATTGTTGTATTTTCGGTTCTAATATACGCCTTTTATTCAATTTGAAAATTTTGCTTCTACTCCCAGCAATAGAATAGTTCCGTAAAGGAAATTCATGAACAGAGAGAAATAGGCGAGGAAAGAAGAACAGAGACGTTTCCCAAAAATGTCAGGGCTAACAATTACGAAGCCACGAGCAACCTAACATTTCGAATGGAAATGCAGCTTGATTCCCCAGAGCGGGTATTTGCCAATAAATATAAGAGCAGAGGAGGAGAGGAGAGAAAGCATAAATTATTTACCCGCCACGGTTATGGTGCTCGACTGCTGACCCGCAGGTCGCGGGATCGAATCCCGGCCGCGGCGGCCGCATTTTCTATGGAGGCGGAAATGCATGAGGCCTGTGTGCTTATATTTAGGTGCACGTTAAAGAACCCCGGGTGGGCGAAATTTCCGGAGCCCTCCCCTACGGCGTCTCGCAATCACATAGCGGTATTGGGACGTTAAACACCAACAATTATTATATAAAGAAATGATAATTTAAACGCAGAGAGGTTAACGAACACTGCACCAGGTTGACTACCCTCATCAAAGAAAGAGATAAGGGAGAATATCTACATCCAGTCTTTCCAGCGCACATAATATGTGTGTTTTGTGTGTTTGAATTCTAAGTAGCATAAATCTCTCTAAACTTGTTTAGCCAAAAGCTGAGATTCAAGGTCATTTTGTTCTTGCACACACAAACGACGTTCCGTTCATGTTCGCTGCCGCCACTTGAACTTAAAACAAAACATCCAAAATTAAATTTTTAAACCATAATTTCAGATAACTTCAGATACGCGCGGTGGTAAGTTGCTCAGCACGATTACCCAGCTACCAATCAAACTATGGTGCTTGCATACACTTTCAGAGCATGGGTGTCATGGATGATGTGTGTACTGAATAACTTACCAACAAAAAAATATGTGAACTTCGTTCGAAAAGAAATGAAAAGTTAACGTGAACTTCGTTCGAAAATGAATGAAAGGTTAACGCTGCAACTGTTCTATAAGTTTTATTATCCAAAAAATGGCAATCGCTATTAAAAATAAGCAACATTAACGATACAGCGCAAATATCATTAGTGCCAGCGTTATTAAAGAGGTTCAGAAAGCTTGTCCTCAAGAAATGCGAGGCATTTCTTGGCGAACCGACGGCACTTTGACAGTACCTCTCTAGCCACTTATTTCGTGGAGTCATGATATCAGAATAAATAAATAAATAAATAAATAAATAAATAAATAAATAAATAAATAAATAAATAAATAAATAAATAAATAAATAAATAAATAAGTGTTCTGAGGCTGGGTTTCAACTCCTGGCCTCGAGTACGAACACCCGACGTTCACCAAGCCAGAACCGTAGGCCTCACCATGTGGAATCCAACACCCTTAGAATTATCCCGTGTGCAAGCAAGCGCTTTCAGATGCTTGCCGCGTTTTACACAGTGGTCATGGCTTCCTGAAGAACTTCTCCGGTGCAATCTAGCGTGTTGAGACGCTTGGCGCCTTTTCACAACGTTCACGGTTTGCCGTCTAGACATCTCGTTCGTAAACCATCGAGGTGCGAGACCACCACTGTTGATCACATTCACAGTCTATGACTTGCTCGAACACGCCGACGAAAACTGCTTTCGATAGGCGCAGTCAGCGAAACGAAGAGTACATCTCTCGTTGTTGTAAGTGATGCATGTTCTCGCAGCCGTGCGCTGACGTTACGTTTGACTTTTGCCTTTAGACTAGACGGTGTACACGGCGTGGCCTGTGTGGGCTCGCGTCACGCACAAAACTACTCGATTTGCAAAAGACGTCGGTGCGCATACTCTTGAGTCAATATCGAACAATGCGGCATAGCCAGCTGCTCGCAGACTGCTTCGCATAACATCGATCCCCAGTGTGCATAAGTTCAGCCGGAATATTTTATTTAATTCAGGGTTGGGCTTTGCTCCCCTTCGAGAAACGAGGAGAAGGAGCCGTGAAATCGAAATCGACCAAGTTAGCCTGATTCATTACTTCGATTCATTTATTCCTTAAACCACCAACGTTAATTGGTTCGCAAAGGATGTCAGTAGATGCGTGAAGTTTAACTAGTTCGTGTCAAAGAAAAAATAAAAACATCTATTGGACTTTCGCACTACACCCGCTCGCCATTTTTGAGAAAGCTTTCCTTGAGCAGTCTGAACTCTTTTTTTTATATATATATAACAGTGTTGTTTCCTCAAAAGTGTTGGTACTATGGGGATTTTTATTAGACGGGTGTGCTTGGGCGCCAACCGATTGTTGAAATATGCACTTACTTGTTAATCAGGATGTGAAGTATTCAGTGATGTTATTAATGACTTAGTCGCGGCATTCAGCACAATCGTGAATCTTGGTATAGGCTGGCATAAAATTAAAGACTTTGTTAATCGAAAACAGGCTTCCCGGGATAGCCTGCGTAACGTGCATGTCGTATAATTCGTGGAACACTGCATTATGGAAATTTCATGTAATATTTCTTCTTGCATTTATACTTAAAGTCGCTCAGGACTATTTAGGCATTACATGATAAAGGACGTCGTAAACCCGATACTGTGATACATGGCAGGAAAAAGACTTAGGGTTTACTGCCATAATGTTAATGTTTCCCGTCTTTCTGCGGCAAATCTCAACAGTTCCTACCGAACCAATTCTCGGGAAAATTAGGGACTGTCCACTTACCTGTTGCGTGCTCAAGGTCTCCTTCAAATGCGATCAGCTCTACAGTTTGTGATTTAATTTGCGCCCCTCATCATAAGGAAGTCTTGGACGCGTTGATCTGCTTGATGAGAACATGCGGACTTTGTGATATACATTGACCGGTGTCGCTTACTTCAACGCCTTCATTTTACGATATGGCTACTTTCGCTTGATTCGCCTAATTTAATATTCACTCCTTACGTTTACGTCTTTACCTAGCACCTACCTACCTACCTACTGGACTACGCCGAAATGAAGCCACTCTGCTTTGCTATCTATGGGTAAGAGTGGCTTTCAGGAACTAATTCTCCTTTCGAATCGAAATGGCTGACAACCCGTTTTGTGACAACTGCGGTAGCGAGGAGACACTACAGCACATCTTCTGCGACTGTCCTCGCTACAATGCGCAGAGAAAATCACTAGCAGCCGCTTTTGCTCGCATAGATCCCAGACCGATGACGGCGGAAACCATTCTGGAATGTCTTCCTGAGAGGTCATCGCGGGTGAAGGCGACGAAGGCAGTGCTCAACTTCTTGAAGACAATTGCACCGGAGGTTAAAGGTTGAAGACTTGCACCGGCGGTTATAGACTAACGGCGTTAGCATGTCTGTGAGATGTGTGTGACTTTTTGTGCGTGCGTGCTCTCCTTCTCTCTCTCTATCTTTATATCTCCCCCAACACTTCCCCCAGTGCAGGGTAGCATACCGGTCCTTCTAGACTGGTTAACATCCCTGCCTTTACTTTCTCTCCTGCTCCTTCCTTTACCTAGCATATAGTATCCAACCAAGTTTTTATGCAGGTTCACCTTCTTACACCTCGATTAGTAGTTTACTGTAATTAGACTCGTACATTGGAGCTTGACACTATCCGCTAAAAATCTAGTTGCATGAATTTTGATATATATCCACAGGAGCATTGCCTAGTCGTTCTTGTATCATGATTTTGAGCACCTTTATTCTAGCACTTCAAGCTGAAGAGTTGGATAACTCCAAGCATGTGTAACCAACACATCTGATTCAGCAATAAAAAAATTCCAGCCGCCTATCCGTAAGAAACGACTCTCTTTTCACGCCGGTCCGTGGTCTACAGACAGAGCATGTTTGATAGCAACTGTCCAAGGAAGCGCAGGTGCCTTTTGAACTCTTCCGGTCGCACCCTATCGGGGCAGGTGATCTCATTTGCATTGTGTTAAAACCAGAGCACGGTTTAATTGACCACCAAGTCCTGCCCCACGCGTACTTCTTCCCCACGAGCCTTGGCGTGCATGTAGCGGTGCGCCCCAGTTCTTTATTCCTTTCGTGTTTGAACAAAACCGACCCCAAAGGCGAGCCTTCGAGGAAGTGAGCCACCTCCGGGGTCATCATTACCATTGCAAAGGCGAGGAGGAGCCTGAGTGATCTCCTCAGGCTAACTTGGAGACACTGATTGCGCGCGTAATTTCTTCTTGAAAGAAAGAAAAGTGTGCTAATGTTATGCCGCAGTGTACATTCGCACGATTCGTCTTCTCACAGCTGTCATTGTCGCACAGAAGCAAACTAAAAACAACAAGAAGGATCTATGCCAGTAACCAGAGCTGCGTTTCGTTGCAGAGCTCACGCGGGACTTTGTCTACCGCTACCAGGTGCCAATGAGGCAAGTCACTTCCGGCGTAGATCAATCACGCCTACATCGCGTGGGGTCGTGGCGGTAGGGTTGTATGTAGCAAGGAGCTCGTCTTGATGTGAAGCTGACAGATTTAATTTAACTACGTTAGATTTAACAAGAGGCTTACGTGAAAATAAGAACTTGTTGTTGGCGAGTTGGTGAATACTTGACGACGTCTTCATTTAGCGCTAACACGAATAAGCTTAAGTGAAGCGGTTAGAGCCATTTCATTCCCACTGCTTCACTTTACGTGCACTTTGCTCTCACTTTTGTATGCACAAAAATTGCATGAGTGATGACATTTACTCGAAAAAAAAATACTGATGGATGCGCAGAAAATTAAATAGGAATGAGTAGTGCAGGAATCAATATAACACGCAGGAAAATACTTTCTCTGTCAATCTATTGTCGTCATAACCTGCCATTTAGAATGTGACAAATGCGGAAAAAAGTAGTTAGAATACATTTGTCGACGTGCTTGCGAAAAAAAAAAAAACATTCCAAACGGCATCCTCATAGTTGTACACTCTGTACATTCACAAACAACCTGTACATTTCTGACCGCTGATGGGCAGAATTATTCCACATTCACCTACTATGGCATGCGCTCATGATCATATTATGTTTCCGCACATAAAACCACCAAATTTAACTCAAAAGCCAGTCAGCCTGACAGGTGCGTATTCCACTCACCAGCGATACCTTGTATAGGCTGAACGCGAAACGTGATGAAATAGCGTGTCAAATACCTGTTATGTAGTGCGGACCTCGAAGTGCGAGCAAGCCTGCTCTGACAAAGAAAATTGCTATACTTGGTTACGTCTTAAGTTGTCACAATATCTGACATTTCGCGTAGTGCGTGTGCCCAACGTTTTACGACACGACATGACGTTAATGCGACGGTACCTGCGCATTACAGCAGCTGCGTCATAATGTACTCCAAGCTGTATGCATTGTGCTATGCCCATGACACATTCAACCATATGCTCTGTACTCTGTACATTTAACCATATACTCTGGGTTCGATCGGTTATACTGTTCTAAATATATTAGATATAATTGCATAACTCATTCTTTAGTAATCAGAGAGCGTACGCGTAATTATTTCATATATAATAAGTCACATGATATAAATGCTAGTTTACAAATTAAGAGGTCAGCAGGGTATTTTGAGATTTTTTTTTCCATTTGACATTCTTTTTCGTCGCCACTCCTATCGTATATCACTACAGAGTAGCAATGAATGGAATGAATGCGCTGTGAGACAATGCTGGTTAGGTTTCCTGGCGACAATGCAGTCTGGGGAAAAGCATTTCATGCATAGCATGCGCCAGCATCATCGCAAAAGGCCATTACAATCTTGGCAATTCATCACAGGCAGAATCTCCTCTGCTCCCTTAGTTCACATACCCAACTCTGAACTTTGACCCTACTCTTTATAGATGTACGTAACAAAGGCAGCTGGTAAAACGGCCTTATTCACGCTGCTCACATATTAAGACAGCGCAGAGGTGCATCGCGGCGCCGCGATTAGAACCAACGCTGCGAACGCTTCGCGCCTTCTCATGCAGCGCTGAAAGAATTGACTTGTATGAGCACTTAATCAGACCGTGGTGACACGCCTATGCGCCTACCAACGGCATTGTTTTGTTGTTGTTTTCTTTCCTATTCCCTATTGAATCGCCGCCTCACGTACACTTACTGACCCTCCCGGAAGTATCTGGCGCATCTCAACGCCGCCACATTCGCTGCAGCGCAGGCGGAGTCCTGCGTCGTAGTGAGGGAGAGTCTTGCGCAACCTTTTCCTTTTGGTACTTCGCTCGAACAAATATAAATTGCGGCCCGAGGCTAACGAGCCGGGCACGCTGATGCATTTGTGGATAGCAATGTAGAAGCGATCTACGCACAACGCTCGCCGGCGGAGGGCCCCCATGACGAGTCGTATAGTGCTCGCGTGCGGCCTTCTTTGAAATGCGTTCTGCATTTACTTGCATTTTTTTCCCTCGTTCGCCGTTGATTCGTCGTTGGTCACGTCTGACTACGTTCTTCGCGAGGACTCTTCTGAACGAGCCGCTAAGCCGTCGACGCGGTTCCGGGTTACACCGCTTATCCTTATGACTGTGGAATGTGGTGAGAGTGGCGTATCTCCGCAGCGAGCGCGAATGAGCCAGCTCCGTCCTGTTAATGGCAGGTTACGAGAGTGGAGTCGCTTAACCGTCTCCCATACGTTACTCCGACGCTTGCGTTCGCCTCCACGGCTCTACCGCGGTTGTCCACGCGTACGAGTGTCCCAGTCGTTCACATTGCACGCACGTACGTATCCGATCCGTGATGCGAACAAGGCCGAACGGGTAACTGTCGTTCTAAAGGTTCCGGTGCTTTGTGATAGCTTTAATATTCGCGCTAATTGGCTTCCCGGGAATGGTGCTCTGGGCATTGTGGCTTTGCGCTCTCTACTATTAACCGTAGACACCTCCTAATGGCACCGTAATAAAGGATGAACGTGAGCGCAGTTGCCTGTCGTTTACACATGAGACGCTTCGAGGACATTGTGTGAAAATGTCACGTTGTTTTGTGTTCTCAGGTGCGCTTACAGGATTATGAAAACAAAAGGTGCATTCTGAATGACTTATCACATATGGAGTCAAGGTTAGAGCCGAAGGATGGAAACACAAAGTGCCGACAGGTTGACTGAGCAGGAGAAAGTGCCTTAGACCGGCTAGCCGATGTTTCGATAGGGGACATATCTTTGTCAAAGGCATTTTTAAGCCGACTAATTGCTGTCGCCGTGTCCCGCGCTGTCGAGTGTCGCTGTTAGTAATTGCCGCCTGAAAAGAAGAAACTGGAAAGGAGATAACCATGGCCATTTCCCCTATGTGGGGGAAGGGTGTTACGGAGCTCAAGAATTGCGGTACCTCCGCCATTCTTGGACTAAGATATAATTTGAAGACACACCGCCGGGCGAATTCCAGATTCCTTTCGACCACCTGGGGTTCCTTAGCGTGTATTTGCATTTGCCCCCATTGAAGCGTGGCCGCCACGGCCGGGAATCGCACCCGCGACCTCGTGCACCACGACCTGAGCCACCGCGTCGGATGTCGCGTTGTAATATTAGTATCAGAGAGAGAGAGAGAGAGAATTAAACTTTATTTTCTTGACTAGGCATTTTACGCCCGAGGGTGGGCGGCCACCTGATTCCAGGTAGCCGCTTGGACTTTGGCTGTTCACCAGCTGTAACAGAATATGCTCAGTAAATTCCCATCGCCTTTTCTGTGCCTTGCATTCGTACCAGAAGATGACTCCGTCTTTTTTCTACCGGAGCTATTCGCGTAAGCGATAAGAATATGCGGATGACAGAATGGTCTGCACGAGCGTTACGTTATATTCAAAATGTGCTGAAGCACGGCAGCGCGTTTTACCGGCTAAAAGAAGATCCGGAAATCACGTAATAAAACGTTACGGCTCGCATGCAGCCCGTGTCTGATGCCGCCACGTTGCACCCAACGCTAAAAATACCAAAGTCACGCACGACTACGGCTGTGCTCTTGATCACCGGGCCAGTCGGGAAACCGGCTTCGATTCGTAGAGAGCTCGCTTCTGTCTAAGGTCTTCCTTTTCTCTAGTCTCGCCTATTGACCACGCGCGATCTTTATGCCAAAGGGGATCAGTGCTCCGTGCACAGGGCATTCGATCGAGAAAGCCGTAGCTCCTCGTAACCCCTGCTTCGAGGCAATTAAATGAGCCAAAACTCTCATTACATCGTCCATGCTCCGAGCCTCTCCCTATAAACGGCCACAAATTTTTACGTCCTGCATTGTAATGCAGCAGACTTCTGTATTTCGATAACACTTTAGCTTGGTATGCAAAGTGCTTCACTTCGGCACGATTTCCACTTAATGAGAACGCGCAGAAGCAGGCAGTAATAAAGAAACTAAGAACGTGTTCATCTAAACATATTGCTACGTATCAGGGGCGTAGCCAGAAATTTTTTTCGGGGGGGGGGGGGGTTCAACCATACTTTATGTATGTTCGTGCGTGTGTTTGTATGTGTGCGTGTATATATACACATGCAAAACTGAAAAATTTCGAGGGGGGTTTGAACCCCCCCAACCCGCCCCCCTTGGCTACGCCCCTGCTACGTATGGACATCGTGTAAGAGGTGAAAGAATAAATCTTGTAACTTGTCGTTCACATACTTTATTTGCCTCCTTTGTGAAGTATGCATCTAGGTGAGTAGAGGAATATTGGTCTCAAAAAAACAGTACACGCGCTAAACAGTCGCATCATGCATTCCGATTATGTCTGATTTCTAAAGAGAGCTTGTCAAAGTAAAAAATAACTTTCTTTCGTGTGTCAGCGTATTGGACCGCTATTTGAACCATCTTGTGCCGTTTTCTTCCTTTTTTATTCCTTCCTATGAGCAAATTGAACGATACGCGAGCGCCAATAGTTCTACCAAAACGCCAGCTGTCTCCAGTTTGCTCATTACTGATTCTTCATAGGGAATCACACTGAATGGTGTTGGTGTAATTACCTGATCATTCAACGACCAATGATTAGCGAACGAGTTAAGTGAGAATATGAACACAAAGCACTGAGTGAAGACTTTATTTGCATAAAAACGCATATATTAACATTCTCTTTGTTGAAATAGTTCGGGAGAGAGCTCATTTATACCCATATCTATATTCATATTCGCATGCAATATTTAAACGGTGCTTCTCAAAACTTTGAACCCTGTAGGCTGTCATAGAGGACGACCGAGCTAATTCATCCTATATGCTACGCCGAATCTTAATCGCTTCCTGCTGTTATGGTGTTATATATAATTTTAGGGGCGAAGCTCCTTATGCCGTGGGTCTGTACATCCTCCGTTTGTTTGTAGCGTTGTAGTAGCCGCCTCTAGCTCGTGAGAAGCGCGCGTTCTGGTATGCAGTAGAAGAAGAAGACGACGTTGACGAGTGAGACTCTCGTGCGTGTTCTCCTGTGTGGCATTCTTTCTTCTTTACTGCGCGCGTTCTGTTATGCAGTAGAAGAAGTAGACGACGTTGACGAGTGACACTCTCGTGCGTGTTCGCCTGTGTGGCGTTCTTTCTTCTTTACTACGTCTCGTGTTTTCAACGACACCCGAAGACAACATTTCAGAAGTAACGCGCCATGAGGCTCCCTCTTGGCACGCTTTCTCTTTAGCTCAGAGTCGCCAGATGGAAGACAAGGCTGCGGAACGGAGGGCACGGAAGGCGGCGGCAGCGCGCGCTCGCAGACAGAATCCTGAGGTGAGAGCCCGCGAGGCCGAAGCTGCACGTCGACGCCGCGAAGCAGATTCCGCCGTTCGAGCCCGCGAAGCCGAAGCTGCTCGACAAGCTGCACGGCTGCGGCGAGAAGACCCCGCCGTTCGAGCCCGAGAGGCCGAAGCTGCTCGACAAGCTGCAGGGCTGCGGCGAGAAGACCCCGCCGTTCGAGCCCGCGAGGCCGAAGCTGCTCGACAAGCTGCACGGCTGCGGCGCGAAGACCCCGCCGTTCGAGCCCGCGAGGCCGAAGCTGCACGGCTGCGGCGCGAATCGGATCTTCAAAATGTGAAGGACCGTGAAGCAGCGAGAAAGCGCGCGTACCGGCAGGAAGAGCCCGAGGCTGTGCGAGCACGTGAAGTGGCTGCAAAACGCATCAGGCGGGCTCTGCCCGAAGTCGCCGACGTGCGCTTTCAGCGGGACTTCCTTGATAACAGTTTCGGCCATAGTTGCGGTGTGTGCAACAGATTGTGGTTCTCAAACAATCTAGTCACAATATCTTCCATCAAGAAGGACCACGCTCGCGCCAATGCCATCGCCGTGCTGCAGCGCGAGTTCGCTTCGACCCACTCATCATCATCCACCACGTGGATATGCTGTGATTTTTTTATCAAGGCAAAAGCCTTAGATGTTCCATCAAACGCGAAAATTGACCGTTGGCGTCGGCGTCGTCGTTCCGCGTCGGCAGCGACAGCACAAGGGATGAAAAAAATTACCACGTGATTACGTCGTCCTATGACGTCATAATGACGTCGCATAACATGACGTCACGTGACGCCGTCATTGCACGATATCGTCGCTTGGACAAAGGTGGGCCGATCACGGAGGCAGTGCAAAACCAGGTGAGGTGCAGAAAGCTTGCGATGCATCCGATCCTGGACGCAGTTGAAAACCACGTTAGGTGCTGAAATACTTCAGAGGGGGGCGGGGGAGGATCAATACATCGACTGAGAAGAAAAAGAAAAAGGTGGCTTTCGCCTTCGAGTCATCTTAGGCGAATGCATAAGGGGACCTGTGAGCTTTTCTTTTATTGCGATAGCAATTATACGGACAGTCTCGAGGGGTTTTTGCCGTCGCCGTCATGTCCCATATAAAGACCAAATTGATAAGATCCCCCCGCGCATCGTATGTTCTATCGCGGCTAAAAGCGTGCGAGCGGGAGCGACGAACGCGGCTGAAGCAGGGATCAAACGAGCCGGCCCATCTCCGTCGCTCGGAGGACGGTTGCGATAACATCACCCCGCTCGCGAGGCCTGTCGTCGAAGCAGAGAGGAAACGCCGGGCGGCTCGTATACCCCCTTTTACGTGCTGCGTTGTCAACGCGAAGAGACTGTGCACAAAGAGCATTTCCCCCTGGAGCGGCCGTATTCTCTTACACCAGCGTTTTGTAGATTTACGCGACATCGGATCCAAAAGAGTTAGCTGGCAGCCTCACTTCGTATAATATTACAGTGTGTTGCTATCGCATTCATTGCTTCACCCTTGCAGTGAAAATGTGACTTTTTTTCTGGTTATGATCAAGAAATGCAAGCTACTACAGTGCGTGGTCTTTTCTTTGTTTTCTTTTTTTTGCTAATTATGGCTTTTTTCTCTCTGTTTTCAAATGTCGTTTGGACATGTGCTGTGCTTCAATGAAACGGCCACGATGACAGAGAGCAAACAATGGCGCACAGAGTGCTGCTGGGCATGTCACGGGTGGCAGACAAATAAAAATACTGAAGTTTGTAACAAATGAATAAAATGGACCAGCGATAAACTTTCATGCGAATGAGTAAGAAAATCCAAAAAAGAAAGCGAAAGAGAGAGACCTTGACCAATCGGCGTTTGTGGTGTCCTGACTTCTTTCTTGTGTCCGTGTTTGCACGCCCTGTCTTTTCAGATTGATCAATTGGTCTTTCTATTTTTCTCGCTTAGAATAAATGACTTCATACTAGTATGCCTGGCTTAACGGCTGCCATGAAGTGACATAAACACTTTGAAAACTTAATTCATAAATGTCATTAGTTAAAATACTAGCAGATTATGTTGACTTATTGTGATTACGCACTCCGCATAGTGCTTCCCGTATTTTAGGTACATAGCATTCTTCAGTCCCAACTCATTTATATTTAAAATACTCGCCTGATTACGAAACCATATAGGCGATTATACGTATATGAATGAAATTGCAAATAGCTTGGTGGTAGCGGGCTTCACTGGCCCAGTTTTTTCCGTGCTTTCTGCGTGAGTGTATATAAGTGCAGCTAGCTACAGTACACATGAAATTGTGCCTGACTTTCTGAACCCAGCTTTAAGTATACCTTTGCATAACATTGATGCCTACTATATTTTTTTAGAAGCGAACATATCTTCAAAAATTTGAAAATCTGAAGTAACTTTCACCCGTTTGCTATGCTGAATTCAGACACGTCCTTAAACTGCTACCCTCACAGCTCTTCTCCGGCCTCCTCATTGCTGTGGCTAATCTCCAGAGAAAAAGCGAAAAGTCGATTTTTTGTTACTCTGCCACCATTTCGCATGTGTAAGAAAAATGTCTTATATATGATATGTACCACAAAGTATTATGCTGTGTACTTCTGCAGGCCCCCTGGAGGTTTCGCCTGAATCTCAAGCTCGGTAAATCGGCATAGCTCGTGAACGGCATCCGTACTGCACACTACGATGCTTAGAAAAGAAAACGACGCACCAAAACAAAACAAAAAAATCTTGCGATGGCAGCGTTTTAAATGCGCTTGTATCAACCGAAACTCGTATAATCATTAGAAAGCAGAATGAGCACACTGTAAAAGAGAGACGCTGTTAGTTTTTCTGATAGTTAACGCGATAGTAACCCGGATTTCTGTCATCGGCGACGCCGAGGAGAACGTTGTGAAACGCGACGGACATCCCCCGATGTCATCACTCGCATTGCAGCTGCTCACGCAGTAGGACGGTGTATACGCCGAGAGCACGAAGAGTTGCGATCGCTGATGACAGCTAGCCATCGCACGCGCACAGCCTTCGTGTCATCACTTTTTGATTTCACCAACGCGTTCGCTTCGTTAACGACATTCCGCGCGCGCCATACAGCGTGGCCCGTTAAACGTGTGCTTCGACCAGGAAAGTAAAGTTACGTACTTTTAAGCATATTCTGAGCGAAAGCTAAGTTCTTACGTCGCCATCATAAAAACAGATTGTATGCAAGTAACCATAATCAGAATATACGCAAATAGTACTTATTTGCATTATAATAAATGTTGAGGTTCTACGTACCAAAACCACGATATGATTATGAGAGACGCCGTAGTGAAGGAAGGGTTCCGGCAATTTCGCCCACCTGGGGTTCTTTAACATGCACCTAAATCTACTTATTTACATAAGTAACACATATGTATACCTTTTTACTTGTGTAAATGTGTGTGTATTCGTATATAGACTCATGCATTTTAATGAATGCATATGATTTAGGCTGCTGCTTGAGATTTACTTGCGTACAAACCAATAGTAGAAGAGCAATATATATGCTCTAAAGAAAAGTAACCTCCGTGGTCTGAGATGGGCGGCATACGCCTTTAGCCCTCGCCTTCCTCTTGACTTGTCAAGGAAATCAAGACATTCAATTCAGGAACAAACTTCCAACGTCGTATTTTTGTGCTTCTTTTTTCAATGATCGCCACTTCTAGCCGATCATCACATATCAGCGCTAACTGTTGTGTATAGGCTTCCAAAGCAACGTCGAGCGGTGCCACTGCCTTTATCGTAACTGGGAATATCCCCTTCCTGTCTCCTCTCGCCACAACACTGCCGCCCCCGCTACCGCGCACGCGCAGAGCTCTCGGATTGCATCTGTGGTGCGTCACAATGTAACTATTGCTGACTAGCAGGGCTCCCGGCCGAATAGCGCATGCGCACACGTATCCTTGCCGCCGCCGCTGCCAAATCCGGCGACAAACCGCCTTCGCCGGCAGCGTCTATCCTCTTTAACGCAGGGACTACGAGCTAAAACAGCGAGGCGCAGATTTAATCTATAAATATATTCTTGCATAGGGGGCATTGTCAGACAAATCCACGGCCCAGGGATTTCTTCAGCGGTTAACCTTTCACTTAAGAAAAATTAAGTGCGGACATGCCGCAGGTATAACATTGGTCGGTATAGAAACTTAATAGCAAGAGTAAATTACGCCAGCTGAGGCAAATCGTTATTGTAATTTGTTACGCGACCTCTTGCATAACCAGATGTGAGCATACAGCGCCCTATGTGCGCTGGTCTGCTTGCACAAATGTCTAGAAAAAAGCCCGTACGCATTCTAATAATAATCCATGAATTTCTTACAAATATGTTGAATAGGATATCGTTTTTGTTTGGTATTTTGCTTTAATCGGGAGCTGAATAGCATTAAACGAGAAAACTGAAACGGTTCATCAGAGAACCGATACCTCTGTCTTTGGCAAATTACTCTCGTAACAAATCAAATGTGCGCAGTATTAAAGGTGCGTGGAAACGCGGAAGGAGGAGGAAAAACTGTACTGTATCAAAAGACTCCGTGTGGTTAAACTTGGGCGGAGCTCACTGGTAGAGCCCCACTCGCCACGCCTGGTCCGGGGTCGCCAGTTGGCTCCCCAGTGCCATCGCAGACAGCCACAAGACCACGGTGTGTGTTTCTGTGATGAGCCCACAAACGTGCATATTGGCTGGGCTGGGCGCTCCGTGCACTTGCGAATAATGTGTGTCAGTGGGGCTGTGTGGTCGATGCGCCGGGGTATATACTAGTTATGGATATCTCTGGAAAGATTGTGTGCAGTCTCGCAGAAGAAATAAACGCTTTTCTGACAACAGCAACATACTAGCGTGTTTACTTCAATAAATCTTTAGTGCGGGGCCAAGTAAATGCTAGTGTTTGGGGACGCCTGACACAATTTCTCCAGCGGCTCAGCTTTCAGTGCGTTGTTTTATACACAGCACACAACGATATAACCCGAGGGCACTGATTCACGCATTGATTGGTTTCGCAGAAGCAAACCAAAATGCCTGAACAATCGAGCGACAGCGAAAACACCACCCACATTCCACTGCGGCGCGTGCGACCCAAACAACGACGTCAAATAAATTCAATGCTGTAGCCCCGGAGGCACGCAACACATGAATCTGCCACAGATCGTTAACACTACTCACGCCGTGCAGCACGCGCTAACGCACAATATTGACGTAACCTTAAAACTCGGTGCATGTGGCATCTTTTATTTTCTTTCCCTCTCGCTCGCAATGAGGGCCTATATCGAACACGACGCCGACCTCTAACCGCCATTCTCGTCGTCCGCAATCTAAACACGCTCCCTTGAAAGCATCGTCTGAGCGATTCGTGCTCGTGCCGCGAAGACTTCCCCGTTCCACCATCGTGAGCGACCGCACACCAACGGCAACTGCTCGCTGTTGGCCCTGTGGCAGCGGAGGAGTCTTTCCGCGTTTTCTTTTCGCCTCTCTTTGTAGCAACAGCGGCAGCAGTTCCTCATTTCCTGGATGTCTTTAATTATTGGATGACCGCGCACGGCTTCGTTTCCTACCTAACCAGCCGCTACATAGCCCCCCCCCCCCTCTGCAGCTAGCCGCTCACCTGTCTCTGAGATCTCACGCGGTCTGCGAAGGTATACGGAAAGAAGTAAAAGAAAAAAAGAGCATACGATCCGACCAGAAAAGCGCCGGTCTCACCTCAACGTCGGAAAAAAGGCGAGCTTAATTACGTTGGCCCTCTTGCGGCCGACCACGCTGCTCTCCTTCTTTCCTCGCTTTTTTCTTATTCTTCTTTCAGTTTCCCTTATTATTTCACTTCCGTTCAGCCACTTACTTAGCGCTCCTGGTGCGCGGTGTGAGATGGTGACTTTGCGTTTCTCTCTCTGCGCTACCCGCACTCGCTGTGCTGCAAATTAGCAGATTCCTCGGTGTTGGTTTCGGGGTCCCTTTCCAACCTGTGCCCTGGGAGTGGTCAAACATTGAAAACCCTGAATTGTTGGTCGAATAGATATTGGGGGATGGTTAAGTGTAGCACATGCAGAGCACACAGGCATCACTCGAAAGATATTACTTTCTGAGCACCTTCCGCGTAGTAATTTTAACACGAAAGTGATTTATGCTGGGGTCCACCAAGACTTTAGTGACGAATTTCCGCCACGGAAATGACGTCGAAAAAATGCATACGATCAAATGGCAAAGGAAAAGTTCCGTCAACGCCAGTCGAACCCGTGTCCTCTCGGTCCGCGACAACAGATGCCGGGCACGCTATCCACTGCGCCCCGGTCACAGACTCTGGAGGCTTTACAAACGCACCTTATATATCTCACACTTTCCTCTCACAGTGTTCTTGGTCAGCGGGGTGGTGTAGGCGTCTGGGAGCGGTAAAGTGAAGTGATGCATCATGACCGTGGCCTCCACGGTTAGCTCATGCAACGTGTCGTTGCTACGCGTCCGTCCCATTCGACGCGTTTCCAATAGGAGTGCAATTTTGTCAACGCCTTAACACACCGCGAGGTGACGACCTCAGCCAAAGCCTCGGCCTCACTCCTAGCATTCATCCATAATAAAAATAGCTCTGCGACGCTCGCCTGCCTCGTCTGGCGGTAACCACGTTTCCCAGTTACGCTAGCCCCTAGAAAAATCGTGGCCGGGCTAGAGAAGAGACATGACGCGCGTTGCATTTCCCTCTAGACCGGCCGTGATGTTCAATAACTAACACGCCGCGGGATGGCGACCTAAGCCCGAGTTCTGCGTCCAATCAGCGACGCTCTTCTGGCTGTCACACCGCTTTCTCTGATTACGTTCTCACCGTCAACTACCACAGTTACCACAAAGGTTTGTTTAATCATTGATCATGGAGGTTAGTCGTCAAGATGGACAGTGCCACCAAGCGTCAACGTGGGTGCATCCACGTGCAAGCTCTCTTATATCAATGTACGGTAAACATTCAACTACTTCTGTAAGTATACGTCTTGCTTTCGTGTTATACCGATTGCTATGACGGAGGGATCAACCGTGTTTTGTCATTTATTCAGGGATCTACACAGTTAACTCTTTGTTGCGTGTGTACACGTACGCAGCTTTGAACTTCTTTCCTTCTCATTTTTCACTTCCCATTCTCAAACATAGGGTAGCCAAAAACGCCTAACCTGTCTAACCTCCCGGCCTTTCCCTTATCCTCTCTACACGACCTGTCGAATCATCCCCATATATAGCTTCTCCCCAAGTCACAGATAATGCGTGTTTAACGTGGGAAGGCTCAGAGCCTTAAGTGATCTGGGCATTAGTATTTCGGGCTTCATCAGAGATGGCTAATGAGTAAGAAAAACCTGTCTGAAATCACGTTTACAGCTTTCTTTCTGAATTACGCGCTTTTATCTTTCTTAAGCTGTGCACTGGAAGTCTCTAATAGCCTAAATTATGTACAGGTATTATGTTGTGATTAATTGCTTTATTATGCAGAGTGGAGGTGGCACTTACTATCATTACATTGTAGGTAAGCATGCAGCGCTAACAGAAGCCCGTTTTGTACAACTTGAGTCCGGTGCACACATAAGGCGCAGATGCATACGCCCGACGATATATCCGACACTCTAAGAAAAAAAAGAGTATGCGCGACTCTTTTCGGAGAGTTCTGACTTGCCACGTATAGGACTCTCTTTAAATAGTCACGGTGACTCTCTTGGTGGGTCAGGGTCGGCTCGCTCTAGGAGAGTCCCCTGATCCTCTAGGAAGAGTGCAAAGACTCTCATCGGGAAGATCACGTTACCACTTATAGGGAGTCAGACGACTCTTGCCGGTAACGCTACTAGGGGTGTCAAGGGACCCACACCGAAGCATCAAGCGACTCCACAAGTATTTTAAGCTACTCATTTGATCATTGCTCTACTTTTGCGCGACTACTGTTGAAAATAGTGGAGTATTCATTTTAAGCAAGTCCAATAATATTTGCCGTTCTGCCCAGCGACTGTAAAAAAAAGAATAGTTCAGTCTTAGCATTATTTTAATAAAACTCGTCAAAACAACACATATATTCTAGCAAAGTTATATAGAAAGCGCGAAAAGATGGTCTGTGATATCCAATTAAGAAGTTTGGGTATTCCTCATTTACATGCTTCTATGAGTATAGCCAACTAAAATGCGTGACTGTGATATGCACAGTGTCATATGGTGCTAAATGAACAGCAGAAATCGCCATCATGTTTCCATATTTATTCCTTGTGATTAAGAATAAATCAAAAAGTGGTAACGGCTTGAGGCATCAGACTTGTGGCTTGCTAGGTTGTAGCTCCTGTCCAGCGTGAGCACCATGAAAAACGGTATCTGAAAAGCAGAACGTGATATTATGATGAGAAAATGAAATTGCAGTAAAGGTTTGCAAAACCTACACAATAAGTGGTTCACACAGACACAATAAAGGCTAAAAAACAAAACAACAAAGCACATCCTCTGGCAGCCAGGGGCATGCCATGAGCGGTTATTGACCGCATGTTTTACAAACGTAACCCATCCTTAAATACTCAGATAAACAGATGCGAGTACTAGGGCCCGAACGACACCCAGCGCGTGCGTACGCCGTCTACGTCGAGATCAGACATGTCATATGCTAGAATTAGCGCACATAACTCCCCCAATCACGTACACTCACTCGATTCTGTTATAGCGCCCAACGTCATCGCAGTGTATGCAAACCATGAAAACAGCAAACAGAAACGAGGGAAAAGAGTGCACGCCGGCGGCCGCAACAACGCGCGCCGTCGAAAGTCTAGAGCTTTTTCACTTTACCGGCGAGGCGTGTCCAACTTGAATGACTACCGCGTACGTTCTGGAAGCCACCGTACTATATCTGCACCTCAAACTACCGTCTTTAAGCCAACAAAAACCATTACATATAGTGCGTCTGAGCGTTCTGTACACAGTTTATTTTTTTCACGTTCCCACGCGTGGAAGCACGCTGCACACTCAAGGTCGATGGAAATGTTATTATGAAGTAGACTAAAGTGCATCTCAAAACGACATCTTGCACCTTCAGTAGTGCAGACACAACGTGCGATCAGCAAGAAATGACCCTCAATTATTGTTTCCATCGCTCACTTTATGGGAGCTTGTACAGCAACGCGCATAACAGTGGCAACTCGTTAACTGAGAGTTTTAGTTGGGCATCCGCAACAGCCCCGCGGATACAGGCCACTGTTGAAAATGGCTGGCAGGTTCCGCAGGGCTGCTGCAGACGCCCAGCTAAAGCTGTATAATTAGTACCTACGAAAGCAGTACACTCACCGTTAACTGGCGCCCGTTGTCGGTGTGCGCAGCTCCATGAATATTCCGCCCTTCAAGCGTCACTTCGTGCACAGCTCGAACCGGCGTCAACACCACCGAAGGCGCGCAACCTACGCAACCACGCAACGCATTCCAATAGACCAGGAGACTGAGAGACTGAGACGACTGAGAGACCCCGGCGCCAACCCCGTCTACGTTGCCGAGCAAGGCGCCACAACGGCGCCAAAGGGCGAGCGTGCGATATGTATGGCGTATACGGCGGCTCTTCCGTATACCGAAGCCAATCGAAACGCGCTTCAGGAGGGTCCAGTGACTCCTTCCCAAATGCGAACTCTTTTTCTCTGCCTGTACCTTCCAAAAGGGGTCAGATGGACACCCGAAGAGAGTCACGGTTCCATGACCCTCTTTTGACTCTCTTTTTTCTTAGAGTGGAGGATATAGCAACCAAACTAGCAGCAGCTGCGCCATTTTTTGTGTGTGTGTGTTGAGCACAGACAGAATCGCTTTTAAAACGCTAGAGGTGCAACCCACAGCAGCTCTTTCAGTAAAGCACTCGAAGCCGCACATTCATTTGATACATATGCCACGTTTTCTTTTTGTCTTATTTGGGGTGTCCTTCCTGCCACAGCCAGTTTGAAAGCCAGCCAGCTAATCATCGGCAAAGAAAACCAAACATGGCCTCCAAAAACTTTCTTCGCAGTGACCGTTCATTCTGGCACTGCGCCGACTTAGGCACTTAGGTGTGACAATCGACCTCGAAAAAACGCGGCATCCTTACAAAGGCCCCTGACAACGTGCGCAGGTGCCGGAAGCTCAACCTTTTTTACTTGGGATGGCTTCGACCGCTTTATTTTTCTGTGGGTGCTTAGCTGACGACGCGCTTACGCGGAAGCAGCCACCTGGAGGCATTTTCGTCTCGTCTTTCTTTCCCATTCGCTACTGACACCACCGCACTCACGCAACGGGGTCGTTAATGACAGGCACTACATAATTGACGACGCAAGCAGCGGGTGACGTTGCGATGAGAGAAACCTGTCGATCTTTCTCTATCTCAATAGCCCAGGCATTGAGAGCAAAGAAAATATTTTTTTCCTTCTATTCTTGTCGAAAGACCTTCAATAGCCACTGGATTCGCTAGCTCAAAGCGCTGCCTGAGGAAAATTTTGTATACGCCACGGCGCTTGAGCAAACTTCCTGCCAGTACCTATTTAAATTATTGTTCATGACGTTGCTGTCATCCATGAAAAGTGCGAGAATTTCGCTCCAGAAGAATCAGATTTTGGTAATTTTGCTTTATACCAACTTCTACAGCAGGCACACTTCAATTCATTCATTCATTCATTCATTCATTCATTCATTCATTCATTCATTCATTCATTCATTCATTCATTCATTCATTCATTTTTGCTCCTTGCTCTTTATTGTCCTTTTTTCAAGAGATTTCTTCTTCAATCTTGTTTTAGTATATGCAAAGGCATTCGGGAAACCAAATAATACCTGTTTGCCCTTTCGTAGAAGGCACCAGCCCTCTTTATCAATTATGTTCATCGCGAGGATACATTTTGAAGGCACGACTCTCTAAAATGGACTCGGGAAGCCAACTGGCACTTCAGTGGAATCTCGTTGATACGTTTTTCACGGGAACCGGGAAGTGAAATGTATCATGCAAAAATCGTATTAAGCAAACAGGTTAAAGAAAGGAGGAAATATGCATACTCCGTCAGCAACTCACTTTTATTGAGAATCATTCAAGTAGCTGATCCATTTGTTCTGGACTTTCTTCTTTTCAACGACTAGGAGTAGATTCTTCTGGAAAGTAAGAAAAGAAGCTCCCCTTTGCTCCCTCAGCTCTGCATTCGCGACGAAGCTATGAAGTGTTCGAGTGTGCCGCTTGCTGTCGAACACCAGTCGCCATGGCTCTCTCCGACTTCGTGCCAGCCGCCGGACGCTTGTTGGAACGCGGTTTGAGCTAGTATGTCGAAGATTAAACGTAGGATTCCTTAATATATTGGTCAAGATACACTTTCGTGGTCATGCGATCTAATTTTGGGCAAAAATGTGATAGTATTAAATATAAAAATTCATAATAAGAAGAACGTATTAGACCAAAAAACGTATTATGCAAAATCGTATCAACGAGATTCCACTGTATTTGCGTGGTAAAAGCGCCACTGTAATAACTGTGTCACAGGTTTGATAACACTTTGGATAACATTTCAGCACAAAAGATGTGACTTGAAAAAAAAACCGTTACAATGCTAACTCAACCGTTTTTTTTTAAGTCTTCGTTCAGCTAACCATTATTCGATACACTAAATTTTAACCAAGGAGAATGTATTCCTTTATATTGTTGGGATAACTTCTAAAATTTGGGAACGCTTAAAACACACCTACCTTTCGTTATTTACTCCCCTACACGTGCATTTCATAATTTAATAATAATAATGCAGTCGATTGGTAAAGCGGAAGCTTTAGTGTCCGATCTTCGACTAGCCTTCACCAGTCTTTGACAGCGTTCATTGGTACATAAATTCATGTTTTGCGGTAATTCTTGCTGAAACCTATGACGCCTTTCGATGTTTCGGTTGAAAAGTGGCTGAAGCCTCCTGTAACACCTCGTAAATAAACAAGTACGAAGCAACGGGGCGCCCAATCAGATGCACGAAATCCCGGCCGTAGTCTACGAGGTACGCAGAAATACCGCAGCCTCACATGACACTTCAATGCGCCGAACGACAATGCGACGCGTACCCGCTGCGGACAAAAGGGAACAAGCCGCCCGCTCGTTCACGTCGGCTGTACGAACGTGCCGCCGACGGGTGATGCACTTTGTATACACGTCACACGGACATGCAAACACAGGCGCATCTTCATTACGCCACTGTCATGATTTGAATTTTTATGCTTTGGGACGGGTGCGACAGCAGCGCCCAAGAGGCCCGCTCCCTCCATCCGCAGCGTCGTGCATTCGGCAAGCGAGGCTTTTCGTCCGCGGCACGCGAATGCCGGGCCCACCACCGCGAACTGCGCGCGGTCTCCGGCGGTCGAAGTCACGGCGACATAATTGCGAAGTCCTCACCGCCGCGGAATTGCATTTCCCGCCGATGGCCAATATACGGGCGCCGGCTTGCGCCATGCACCGTAGAAAGAAAAATAAGATCCATTGCCGCGCGGCTCGAGCCAACCGCTGGCAAACTGCGCTGTTCAGTCTGCCGTTGCAGCGACGTCCCTGGCGTGCTCCTGTGGCAAGCTACATGCGGAGTCCGGTAAGGGGGCTTTACTATGACTTTGTGCGCAGCTTAGCGTCCCCACTGGTTGCGTCAGGTGCCTCGGGCCCGACACCCCGCCACACCGCGAGTGATTTCTTTCCAAGCGGACCCCCCCCCCCCCTCACGCTCGGCACTCGCTAGTGGCGGCGGATTACCGGAGTTTCCCTCTCTGCGCGAAGAAAGTTCGACACGGCCCGGAGTTAGAACAGACCGATTGCACCGGCTGCAACTCCCCTTTGAAGTAACGCTGCTCTCTGGCACTCCTTCTTCACTCGCTGTTGTATACGATGCCCGCCTGTGCGGCTGTTGTTCCCCTCCCTGGCGCCTTTTGGGAGTGAGTTGGAAATGCGGGAAGGCGGCGCTCGCACGCTGTGTCGTTGCGACAGGAGCAATCTCAGTTGTCGAGCAGAGGACCTTCGAGGTGTCTTTCGTTTTGTTGTTCTCTCCCCGCTGCTTTCCTGGAGTGTGCGCCTTCTGGCGTGCCTGTCGTGTTGCCTGCTTCACTTGCCGGGGCGCCCGGTATTGCTTTGCAAATAGGATTAGGACTAACGGTGCACAGTGAGAACAACAAGAACAGAGGATAAGATTGAATTACAGTGGAGTGGTGCCTTTCGTGGCTGCCGCTTAATCACTACGCATGCTGTATATATATTAGTGAACCGCGATAAATATTGTGCTGACCGGCAGGCATAATTCGAAGAACGATTTCAAAGCCGCGTGAAAAAGTTTTTCTGGCAAATGTCTGTCACTAAGCATTATAGCGATATCAATAAATACGCGGATTTCACCCACTTCCGAAATATCTTGCATATGACAGAAAGCAACTGCCAACATATAGAGCTATTGCAATGTTGGGTTGGGCCAATGTTATTCTATGCCGGACAGAGTATAACTGTGTCTACCCTGCTAAATATAGGGCGAACTAGATTTACAGTACTAAATAAAAAAAAACTGCAGGAAGTTCGCACTAATTAGCGCAAAGCTTGGCACAGCGAAGGACGGGCCCGTCGCCGCTCTTACTCCCCGTCGACCGACACTTCGAGATGCGCGGCTTCTTCTTGGGAGTGCTCGGCCAGGCTATGCACTATAGAGCAGAGGTTGCGCGCGATGTCTCCGTCGGTGGGCGTGGCTTAGCTACTGACATAGTATCAGCACTCACATTAGAGCGCAGACGTGTGTGTTATCGAAACAACGTGCACGCTACGGTGCGATGATGCGAACATCACATGTAACTTTAGTTCGCGTATTCTTCCGGTGTGGAGCAACGCTTAAATATAGCTTGCTGAATCATAGGAATTCGAATGTAATGTTTATTAGACTGCTAGAAATGCGGAGCCAACACTGGAACCACAATTGACGTTAACCCGACATGACGCCTGTATCATAGGAGTGCATATGTAGTGTTTATTGCTTTTTTATAAAATTAGATAGCCAGCGCTACAACCACGATTGACGTTGCACCAACTTTACACATGCATAGGGTCTTTTTCCAGATCAGTTTCTAGACCGGGCGTGGCTCTGTGGTAGAATACCTCATTGCAACGCAGACATTCACTGCAACGCAGACATTCACGCGACAGGATTTTCACGTTATTCATGTTATGAATAACGTGAATATAACGGACGGACGGACGGACGGATGGATGGATGGATGGATGGATGGATGGATGGGTGGATGGATGGATGGATGGATGGACGGACGGACGGACGGACGGACGGACGGACGGACGGATGGATGGATGGATGGATGGATGGATGGATGGATGGATGGATGGATGGATGGATGGATGGATGGATACGTAAATGTGCCTTGGAGGAGGGAGAGGAAGGAAAGGCAGGGAGGTCAACCAGACGCGCGTTCGGTTTGCTATCCTACGCTGAGGGAAGGGGATTAAGGGATGAAAAGATAGAGAGAAAGAAAGAAGGGAACATACAAAAAAGATACACGGGTTCGCTAAGAAACGCTTCCCGTTTAAAAAAAATGTATGTCTTTCAAACCTGAAAGAAAGCAGCTTCATACTTTGACGATTAGGGGTAGCTAAATTGTGTTCGAAGTACAAATATACAAAATAGAAGACAGGACCTAAAGCTGATCTGCGTAAATGTAGTCCATTTGTTAGCGTCATTATTTGCTTAAAAGAACTTCGAGGGGCGAAAAACAATTATCTCTATAATTATATTAAACAAGTTGTTCACTACACCAAGGAGGCCCTAACTATAGCAACAACACGAGTGTTATTATGTCCCCATATCGTCATGGACCAAATGAAGTTAGTCGCAGACATAAGACTGCTTCATCACCGCGCCATTGAGAAGTACCACAGCCTAATCTATCAGTGGATACCGGGCCATTGCGGTATCTACGGAAATGGCCGTGCTGATGAGGCTGCCCGATCTGCCCATGATGCTCTCCATTGTGCAGCTATACCGCTGTCAAGAACGGACGCCGCAACAAGGCTTCGTTCCCATGCACGTGAACTGACACTGGCACAGTGGAACTCGACGGAATTTACCAACGCCCGTCTTCACAACTTGGACCCGAATCTACAGTTCCGTCTTCCGTCGGGAATAACTAGAGCTGAGGAGACGCTCCTGTGCCGCCTGTGGCTCGGGGTGGCCTTCACGAAGGCCTACTCATTTCGAATTGGAATGGCCAGCAGCCCGACATGTGATAACTCTAGCTGCGAGGAGACAATCGCCCGTCTTCTCTGTGAGTGTCCTCGCTTCAGTGCACAAAGAGAAGAACTGCCCAAAGCGTTAAATAGACTTGACAAGCGTCCACTGTCGGAGGAAAAGATCTTAGGACACTGGCCGAAACCATCCTCGGCACGGAAAGCTTTGAAAGCGTTATTGCGCTTTTTGCGCAAAACTAATCTCATAGACAGACTTTAAGCAGTGTCGTTTATCGCACTATTGTTCCTTTTTTTTTCTCTTCCTTTTTTGTGACATCTCTTTTCTATCATCTTTCACTCCCCCTTCCCCTTTCCCCAGCACAGGGTAGCCAGCCGGTCTGAGAACTGGCTAACCTCCCTGTCTTTCCGTTCTTCTTCTCCTCCTCCTCCTCGAGTGTTATTCGATATTTATTAGGGTGTAGTGTAGGGACATTAGCCATAAGTAGGCCTCCAAGGCAATCATCAGACACTTCAAATTCCTTTCATTCACGTAATTATGTTACCAACTCTTTTTTTTTTTATTGATATGACATATAAGGAGATGTTGGCGCACAATTATGGCGCCGGCTACTCCTTAGCCGTTGAGTGAAACTTGAACACATATCTTAAAGTAAAACATACAAGGCAGTTCATGGAAAATAGAACACTCGGGCACACATATGCAAAAACACACTTATAGGCACATATCACAACAAAATGATAAAGAAATGTTCCAAAGTCAGCGAATGAAGCCTCTGATAATGTCCGTCGTTAATATTTGGTCCGACCAGCACAAAAACAGCAGAGCACACGTCTGGTCTTTAAGAAGATGTATTCGCTCGTGTGTACATAACAGTCGATACGTCATTCCCTTCAGCACACACATATGATGGGTGTCATATGAGACTGCGCATAATAAGTACGACATGTGTTATATAAATGAAAGTTCGTTATTTCTTAGTACTTCTCAGCAATGCCGCTGTCTTGTAAGAAACGTGTTAACGCTTTAAAGCGTGCGTCTGTAAACATTTTTTGCACAGAATTGGTAGAGCTGAAACTCCCGAATGCGAATGTGGATTTATAGATGAAGACGTATGTCACCTTCTCATAGACTGTCCACATCATGACACGCCGCGACGCCGTCTTAAATCGGAACTGTTGGCATTAGACCACAGACCGTTTAGCAGGAGGAAACTTCTGGGCCCGTGGCCAACTGGAGTTTTTTTTTTTTTTTTACCAAGTCTTGTTGTTTATTGCTTTTGTTCCTGTCATGCCAGGATGGTTCATCACACCCATATAAGTTATAACTAAATTTTTTCCTCAACTTCTGCTCCCAAAAGAAAATGTATGGACTTGGATAAATGCTACGCAAAGTGAAAGAGCAGGAACGTTGTTTTCCTGTAATTAGCTGGGCAACTGGCTGGGCTAATTGATACTGACTGAATGCTTCCATATTGCAAGCGAACACGCACAAGGACTACAGAGAAACACACAGCGATTGTCCTGTGTCTTTCGCTGTAGTCCTTGTGCGTGTTCACAAGTAATATGGAAGCATTTTCTCAGAGAAGTTCACTTCAGTATTTACGCAGAAAGGATGCATCTTAGGACGTTTATCGACCCATACAGCTTATGAGCCTCCTGCAAAACATCTCTGTCATGCATTCCTCATGTTGTGAGGGAACTGTGGGGGTGGAAACCGGTAAAAATATCTTTAAAATTTGATCTAGGCACGCAGGTCTTAAAAAAATTTCAAGGAGCCCTTGCTCTATCGGGAAAATGGGGGTAAGCGAATATTGGCGTGTGCCTGCTTGACGTTGTACTATTCGTTCTTTATTGCTTTCTCTCTTTCCTCCTTCTTTCTCGCATTGCGCAATGATCCCTTCAAACTGTTTCCTTCCTCCATGCCCGGAATTAGACCTTCAACCACGTGCTTAGCAGCTCAACACTTCAGTTACTACAGCCAACCACACCCGCCACGGCGGTCTAGTGGTGAAGGTGCTCGACTACTGACCTGCAGTTCGCGGGCTCGAATCCCGGCCGCGGCGGCCGCATTTTCGATGGAGGGGAAAATTCTTGAGTCCCGTGCTTAGATGTAGGTGCACGTTAAAGAATCCCAGGTGGTCGAAATTCCCGGAGCCCTCCACAAGGCGTATCTCATGATCAACTCATGGTTTTTGGGACGTTAAACCCCAACAATTATTATTATTACATCCAACAACGACGGTCATGCGTTCACATCCAGACAACAATGAAATGCGGCAACTTGACGTGACAATTAAGTGACGTCGATAAACGATCACATTGCCGTGTCAGAAACGGCTGGTCTCCGACAAGCCCGCCATCGAGAGAACATCAATTATTAGAAAACGGCACATACGCATATGACTGGCACACCTTCGAGGGACGCATTTCAGTACGCTCGCTGGCTCCCGGTTTTATTGCGTGCGACGCCACCAAATTCTGTGAGTTACAACAAGCTTCGCTTGAGAAGAAAGTGGTAGGGTGGAGATTACGCAAGCGTCCCCGACCTTGTCATGCGCATATCCGAGACACCAGCTATTTTTGTAATCTTTAAACGAACAAGTACATTATCACAAGATGTCTGAGCATGCACTTTCTGGGAAACTGAAGCATTAATAAGGAATTTTTGTAGGGCGCATTAGCAAGCGCAAGCGTGAAGCTGGCTTCTCGATCGATCAGTATCGGGATACGATCACTTTCACGGTGTCTCGCGTGGCTTCGCACCGAACGCTTTCGTGTCAGTTCTTGGCAGTGTGCCAAGAACACTGACTGTCTTCGCACAGTGCCAGGACCGCCGTCGCACGCTGACGCTGAAGCTTCCGATAACGGGCGGCGTGAAATCTCATAACAATGATCGTGGCCTCGAAAATGGTGACGCGGCAATACCAGTGCCATTCACACACGTATGCTTAAATTCGCGTTAACTTCCTCTTGTTATTTTTTAACGCGATAGCGTTAAAGAGCTCGTATCGCAGAAATTCCGTCGTCGGTGTCGGCACCGTTGGTTGTGAGCGAAAAATCATCATCTTGTCCGTGACCGAAAAATCGAAAAAGCTGCAAATAAAATAAATAATAAAAATGTTGGGTCCGAGTGAGAATCGAACCCAGGCCGTCTGCGTGTCAAGCAGGTGTTCTACCACACAGCCACGCCTCTGCTTAGAGCTGCACTGAAAGTAACTTTCATGCTTCCCAAAAATACGCGTCCTGTATACAGGTGTCACAGTACGAGATGTAATATCGCAGTAATATTGCGTGGTACAAGCGTACATTGCCATCGCGCGTCACACCATGTCAATATCATAACGACTTGGTGGTTTAAAGACAGCCATCCATTACAGAAGGCACACGCATTACTGCGCGTATTACTTTAAGACCACGTAGTGGGTGCATCGCAACTTCGAAAACGTTTCTCGCGCATAATTTCCCCTGGTTTAAAGCATGCTACCCATTACATGAGGCACACACCTTAGTGCGCGCATTCTGTTAAACACTCGTAGTGTTCAAAGTGCGCACTAGGGGCAGGATATCGCTATCGCGTTCAACTCTTAAAGGCGAAGCTTAAGCGTCCCCCAATTTTTTTTAAATTGAAGTGTTTAGCTTCGTTAATTAGCCTGTTATAAATGGACCACAGCCCATTTATAACAGGCTAAAAGGCGATACAGTGAAGAACGGAAGGCAGCGCTCGTGTGCGTCTCTCTTTGCCATCCGTCCTTCACTGTGTCGCCTTTCCTTCAGCACTTACGTGCTTTGCGCTGCAAACACCTTTTAAAAGATCTCAGAATTGTACTTTCTTTCAAACTAGACGTGATAATCTAATGCAAGGCCACAAGCTGAATAGCACCCTGATGGAATGTAGCATGTCAGCAGTGTCCTGTGCATACTTCCGCCTTGCTTCCCTAGGCCAAATTTTGCATCTTTCAGCGTGCAGGATTCGTTCTTCAAATGCCGGTAGCAGTAATTTTTTCACCAAGTTGCGTACGCGGGTTTAGCCAACAATTGTTCCTTCACGAATAGAGGCAGTGGAAACAAGTAAACCACAACCGCATTGCCATTCTATAATGCGCGGGCAGCGTCTTATCCGAAATGATACAATATCTTATCGCGTTCAATGTGAACTGCAACGCGCGATCCATAGCGCGGGCCGTGGCGGAGCGACTCTCCCGAGGAAAAAGTGGAGTGGGTTCAGCCTGTCCGATATAGCGCATACTTTCGGTCGTGTGGTTATTTTTTTTTTCACTAGTCCGCCGATCAGCTCACTACGTAAAGGAAAGAAGAAAACAATCACAGCATATCCACGGGGTGAATGATGATGAGTGGGGCGAAGCTCTGGAGGGAATCATCGGTAAACCGTGGAACTCTTCCGTGAAATTCGCCCAGTACATCATATAAAGAGTGTGAAACACCGTGCATATATTAAACATCAAACTTTTATTGTAGTGTTGGTTTACGTGGTCCCAGCATTATCACCGCTTTGTGATCGGTGAAATGCAGGGAAAGTGTCCGCTCCCGAGCGAAAGAGAAAGCGCGCCAAGAGCGAGCGCCTTGTCTGCTTCCATCCGGCGACGAGCGAAAGAGAAAGCGCGCCAAGAGCGAGCGCCTTGTCTGCTTCCATCCGGCGACGAGCGAAAGAGAAAGCGCGCCAAGAGCGAGCGCCTTGTTTGCCTCCATCCGGCGACTCCGAGCGAAAGAGAAAGCGCGCCAAGAGCGAGAGCCTTGTCTGCCTCCATCCGGCGACTCCGAGCGAAAAAGAGAGCGCGCCAAGAGCGAGCGCCTTGTCTGCCTCCATCCGGCGACTCCGAGCGAAAAAGAGAGCGCGCCAAGAGCGAGCGCCTTGTTTGCCTCCATCCGGCGACTCCGAGCGAAAGAGAAAGCGCGCCAAGAGCGAGCGCCTTGTCTGCCTCCATCCGGCGACTCCGAGCGAAAGAGAAAGCGCGCCAAGAGCGAGCGCCTTGTTTGCCTCCATCCGGCGACTCCGAGCGAAAGAGAAAGCGCGCCAAGAGCGAGCGCCTTGTCTGCCTCCATCCGGCGACTCCGAGCGAAAAAGAGAGCGCGCCAAGAGCGAGCGCGTTTTACGATCGCAGGCATCCAATGACATGCGCCATTCGCATTATACAAGCGCCATCTGTCATCTTTAAACAGCAACTCTAAGAAATACATGAAACGCCATCTAGTGAGCAATTCATTAAACTAGAGCTGGCTACATACATACTACTACTACTACAGATGAGGGAACGACCCACACCCTAAGGAGCTTCACTCCTAAAAATTCGAACAGCTAAGAGGCTAACACAGCGGCATGCCATGACGAAGCACGCGGCGCGAGGGTCCGAGACCATCTGCGCTACCTCGCAGGCCTGTGTGTTACTGCTTCGATAAGAAAACACGGGGCGTATGCGTATCGCTGAAATAGCGGATACCTTTCAATTACTGTCTAAACGCGATGCTGCGGCAGAATGGACGGTTGGGCTGGTCGGGTAGGTGCAGCCACGGCTCGCACGTTGCACTTCGAGTACTTGAACGATAATACGCCTCTTTGCCTAACCTGTGCCAGCAAGCCGTAGGAATGCGACTTTGAACTGTGGTGTTGTGTGGCGACGCAGTACTTTCGTACCTTTCTAGCGTTCGGCAAAGCTTTTGCTGATGGTAATGAAGAAGACTTCCAGGGCTTCCACGAAAGGCATCCAATGGTACCATGCAATGTGAGCTTTGCCTATTTTTTCTATTTTGTTGCCTTGTTCTTACGTTGTTAAGCCGTGTATGTCGCTGCTCCGACTTTTGCAAGTTTGTATTTCCGTTCATACAAATTATCTTAATTGTTTTTGTTTTACGGGCTAAAACTTCGATATGGTTATGAGGCACAGCGTAGTGGTGGACTCCGGATTAATTTAGACCACCTGCGATTCTTTAACGTGCACCTAAATGTAAGCACACGGGTGTTCCTTGCATTTCGCACCCATCTGAATACTACCACCGCGGCCGGGTATCGAACCCGTGCCCTCGACCTTAGCAGCACGACACCTGACGTACTAAGCTACCACGGCGGGTATTTTTTCATTCAATTTTCTCTCATTAAAAACGCTTTAAACAATTTCACACATAATACAGCTAATCCTTTCTGTTGTCTCTGTTTGCCCCGCCACGGTGGTCTAGTGGTTATGGCGCTCGACTGCTGACCCAAAGGTCGCGGGATGGTGGCTGATAGTGGCATAGCTACTCTGGTGCGTCCTAGATGAGATGCCAGTACCTTTCAGTACGCCTGCTTGCCGCGCTCTCGGGCCGGCTGAAGCGCAAAGGTGACTCAGCGTCAGTTGGCCACAGCCGCATCGGCAGCCAGTCCGAAGCGTTGGCGGACAAAACCGAGCGGTGGAAGTCTGTCGCCGTCGCCAAAGCGAACGCCGCTGCGCGTCGAGCTGCCATTAACCCAGATTGAGCCATTAGTGTGCGGCCTACAGCATACGTGAGCCGTCACAACCTCCTCTCCTACAACCTCCTCTACTTTCCTCTATCGACTGCCTCTCTCTCTCTCTTTCTCTCCTTGTCTCTTTATTCTTTCGTTATAGTGGTCAATTGTCGTTTCCTCAGAATGCGTTATGGCTTCGCTTCTTCTACGCTTTCTCTTCTTGTTTGTCGTCTTTGATCGTTTGCTCTTTGCTAGCTTTTGAAGTGCTCGTTTTGTGTGTACAGTAGGTAGACGTCGTCCTGTTTTCTGTCGTTTTCTGGAAGCGCTTGGTCGCTGTCGCGGCAGAAGTGTGCGTGTGTGTGTTCGTACAACGGGGGGTAAGTAGCAGCGAAGGGGAATGTGATACGGTCGTGCCCGGTTCATTCGCTTTTTTAGCTCCCGCGTCTTTTCGGACGTTTAAGTACCCCAGTATATTGAGGCCCAGTCTCAACTCTCTGCTCTGACTCCGTGCGACAGCCATCGCTTCGCATCAAGAACAAAACAAAAGGATAATGAGTAAGGGGTGATATACGTTACCTTTCGAGACAAACCTTGTTCGAGAGATCGGTATTGCCATCCTTTCTTTTGCGCTGCATTTTCTTATTAAATCTGTTTGCTGCAGTCTCTTGATAGGAGACGAGTGAGAGGAGACAGAAGGCGTTTTGGAGCGGTTGTTTGCCCTCGCCGTTAATCTTGAGTCAAGAGAGCTCAATCACGATGGAACAAGAAACAGGAACATCCAGATATTTATCGGCCAGTGAATCGTACTTCGGGTAGAGTGCTTGGAACATAAAGTAAATCGGGCTGGTAGTGATGTCACTCTCGGGCGCGTAACCTGCTAAAACAGAGGAACCAAAATAAATGTAAAAGAAGTTTGTGTAGCGTCACAGTCGCTACCGGTCGAGCCTTCGCGCAGTGGCCGCCGTTCATCAGCAGTGGGTAAACGCTTTTATCTTCAATTAGGGACGCATTTAATGAGTGAACCAGAAGTCCGGGCTTGTTAGCGTTTGCCGGGAGCCCACGTTTTTGCAACAAATTATTTTCGTGCTGGGTAACGTATCACGATACCGCTAAGTATTGCTAAGCGAAACACGCCACTCTGGGACAAAACAGTAATCACGTGGTTCACAAAGCACAGAGCATAGCTATGTGCATTATATAATTTATATTGCTGCAGTATTAGAATGACAGAAAGTTGATCTAGTTGGTAAGTATCTATGACGAAAAGGATGGGCGTCCAAACATGCACACAAGAGTGCAAGACAATACGAGCGGTGATCGCGTCAACCACGTCGACCATGAAGTGAAAGGTGAAAGTGCGCTGATTGGCGGAAAAGAAGGTAGGCACAAAACTCATCTGCGCATACTCAGATATGCAGCGGCACCTGTCTATTAGGCACACATGCAGTGTTGCGCGAGAGGTTACTGCTTCGATGAATGCGCCGTTTTATGCAGACACAGAAACGAAGTGCTCGATTGCTGGCCCGATAGTCTCGGGATCGAACACCGGCCGCTGCTGCCGCATTTTTGACGAAGGCAAAATGCTAAAGGCCCGTGTGCACGTTAAACGTGTGCACCTGAACGTTAGGTGCACGTTAAAGAACCCCAGGTGGTCGAAATTTCCGGAGCCTTCCACTATGGCGTGCCTCATAATCTTATCGGGGTTTTCGGGACGTAAAGCCCCGACAATTATTCTATTATTAGGAACGAAGAAACGTGTCTAATGGTCGTGCCTTGGCATATCGATAGTAGTGGAAGCGCATGCGTGATCCAGTCGTCAATTAACTTGCACAGAGGAGAAATGAAATGTCTAAGCAGTGATCTCTCGCGTACATCCAGACGTGCGCCCGACAGACCTGTGGCGCTACCGTTCCTGAGCATGCGCAGATAAGTTTTGCGTCTATCGTCTTTTTCCCCACTGTGCGTCCTTTCAGTTGATTGTCGGCTCTTGTGTTGTCCCGCTCTCCTCTCATGTCTCCGTGTCTGAACGCTCACCCTCTTTCGTGATGCTGCAGTGTGAGCTTTATTGCTGTTGACTAAGTAAAATGTATACGTATTTCTACCTTTTCTGTCTTGCATTAACAGGGTTGTACAGGGTTTGTTACTAGAATTCATTAGTGGGCAAAATATTCTACGGCGTGTAAAGGAAGGCACTGCGAGTACGTATAATACAAGAAAGTTATGTAAATGTAACCAAATAAAATTGCTGCAAACACATTAGTAGTGTAGGTAGCACAGGTAACAATAAGCAGTAACTTTTATTGCAACAAAACGACGCAAGAAAGACGACAGGACACAGCGCTGCGTCCTTTCGTCTTTCTTGCGTCGTTTTCTTGTGCTAGAAATCATCATGGGTAAGCAATAAATAGCATGTCAGTACATTGTATTGATACTAAGTGATAATGTCTAGTAAATACATACTTAAATAACAAAATCGGGAAGCATAACCGAGCAATATACCGATAATGACGCCCTGTGCTGGCGCCGTTCTGCGATCTGCATATTTTTCCTTTTTATGGCGTTAGCTCCGAGCAACATGAGGCTATAGCGGAGAGGTTGACCCCTCGTGACCCCAAATAAGGGCCATAAAAGGTGTAATAAAAATCTGATAACTAAAACAAAAGCGCTTATAAAAATGGAGTATAAGTTCTATAGTTAATGGTTGCAGGGGCGTTGCCAGAAATTTTTTGCGTGGTGGGATGGGGCGTGGGCGGGTTCAACCATACTTTTTGCATGTTCGTATGTGTATTTGCGTGTGTGAGTGTGTATACACATGCAAAATTGAAAAATGTCGAGGTGGTTTGAACTCATGCCCCCTGGCTAGGCCAATGAATGGTTGTATAGGATAGATAGGTTAATGAGAATTAAGTTAGTCACGAATTAAAATCCGGAAAATATTTGTCGGTCTTTATCTTATGTTGCTGTCCTTGCTGCCGCATTTCTTTCTTTGTTGCATCATCAAAGCTATTTTGTTCGTTCGTGTAATGCTTCCTTTACATTCTCAACTACACTATAACGTGGTCCCTCCGATTGCGTTGACTCTTCCCGATTCTCGACAGCGCTGCTTTTGCAAGTTAATTATGTTGCATATTCATTTGTCTTAACACTCGTCTCTTGCTTTCTTTTTCTTTCTTTTATTCACGTATAAGCATGGCGGGGCTTATATAAGTACGACAGAGAACATGAAACCATAGCAACAGACATCAACTAGAAAACACAAGTGAAAGTTCCCTCTTGTTATGTACATGTACAAATACACCTTGTTGTGCGGTTGTTCCGGTTGAGTATGTATGTGTCGTTATATTGTCTCGATTGTTCTCCGTGCCTGAATGGCGAGTCTCAATACAAGAGGCAATTCACTGCATTTATTTATGTAAAAACTGGTTACGATACCCGAATTAACTAAAAGCCGATATCGCTGTGCCAGCCTTATCGCACGCGCCAGTGTCGGACCGCTTAAGCGCATAATGACGCCTCGGGCACAGAAAAAGAAATCCCGGAAGCTTTGGGCCAAACATTTTTCTTTCTTCTCTATCCTTACTGTTTCTTTCTCTGCTATGCACACCGAGAGAGTCTCTATCTGAGCGCCATGGCGGCGAAGGCCGTCTCCATTTCCCGTGATGGCGTTTCTGTATGGGCCTACTTTGTCACAGTTAAAGCAACTTCGCTTTGTGTTCTTTCCTCTCCCTTTTTTTCTTTTTTTTTTTTGCTATAGCGCAAACGCCGGGTGGAATCAGACATTAATCACCGTAAAGAAAGGAGCGATGGCGTCAGAACAGTGCTCACAGCGGCGGCGGCGACGCTTGGCTGCGCCTGCCGGAGTTTGAATCGCGCTCCTCGCAACAACACCGCGCTTTCTTTTTCTTCTTCTTCGTCGCTCCAGCGGAGTCATTAGCCGCAATGACGACACTGCGTTGCTTAGGGTACCACTATTTCGGGAAACAGTATAAAGTACAAAATTTGATGTCTTCTTCTTCTTCTTTTTTTGAGGAAGATGTATTTTCTCAATAGCTTCTTGTTCTTTTTTGCTTGCTTTACTAAATGTACAGCTCCCCCTAGATGAAGATTTTTTCATTGCTTCTAAAGATAGAGAGTAAAAAAGATGAAGCAACCATTTTGTACCTAACATCGCTATTCAAGGCAGCGAATCTTCAACAAAAAAAAAATACATATATTTTTCGGGCACTGGAAATACTGCCACAAGAACTGCTAGTTCTGCTGAAATTCTGCCTCGTAGTAACGCAACAGTTGCAGAAGAAGAATTCACGTTTACAGCTGAATAAACGCAAAAATTTCATTGTCGCTTTGCTGTGGTAGTTCTGCACATAGCGTAGAACTCGAAACTTTTAAAAAAAATTGCAGCGATTTTTATATAATCATTATTGCAGTCTGCCCACTAACATTATAAGTTAACTATGCAGTTGTGGCTGTAAGGGAAACGTCTGCAACTCTGAACGCACCTTTGTTGTCCGATGTCTACACCCACTGTTTGAGAACGCAAAGGATGTATCCAACGTTCTTATTAACGATTTCTGGAGGTAGAGGACCGCTTTCACAATAAAAGGGATGCCAAACACACAGCCTGCTAAAATAATAGTAACGTAAGTGTAGATTTTCAAGTTGTGTAATTCCATATTACTACAGCGCAATAAATGACGACGAAGAGTATACAAACGATAGGACCACGTGCTGTCAGTCACAAACAAGCAAATCAATACCCACAATATAGCACAATTTACCTTCCTCCGAAATTCAGGTTTAGTGTTATTTTGACTAGTCTAAGTGTAGGATTCGAAGCTAATATAATAATAATATCTGTGGTTTAACGTCCCAGAAACAAGATATGATTATGAGAGACGCCGTAGTGGAGGGCTCCGGAAATTTCGACCACCTGAGGTTCTTTAACGTGCACCGAAATCTAAGCACACGGGCCTCAGACATTTTCGCTTCCATCGAAAAGGTTCGAAGGTAATAGCCATCCTTTATGTAGGTTCGTGCGTGTTTGTATATGTGTGTGTATTGTATTAAGGGGTGTTTGAACCCCACCCCTGACTACGCCAGTGACCAGCGAAGTAAGACCATTACGAAAGTTCATAGTGCGCGAATACACCTATGAACCGGGCCTGTCTTCCGCCTGGCGACCAAAGGAAGATACAAAGTCGACCGAGCCAAGTCATCTGGCCAGAAGTGTCGACGTTGTTCAGCGACCTAACGACAGTCGGGGCTTATAAGATAGTCAGAACGGTCAGAGGAATGCGCATTGCACTGCAGACGATTTCTTCGCGGTGTCGTTGTTACCTGAGCGAAGCCATTATGCAAGCTTTGGCCCTCCGGCCATCTCAAGTTCGCCGGTTGAAGCGTAACCCATCAACCGGAAGACAAGTGTAGCCTTTGGGGCATTGACGACACAGCTTCGATTTTCCTGCCTTTCTATGAACCGAGTTGTTTCAATCGAACACGCGAGACATCGTGAAAGTATAGATAAAAATAAAGCTCTTCTTGCGCCTGGTGCGCTTGCGTAACGGCATAAAACATGCTCACTGAAGCGTTGCTCATTGTTTAGTAGCCTAGGCCCTTGCTTCGATGTTGGTGTGTGCCGTTCCCAGGGGCACTCGCTTGCATGTCTCAGCTTGTGCACTGTTTAAACTCGACCAATCGCGGTGTTACTCTTTATGCTTCGTCCTCTCTCCCTCCTGTTTTGTCTACACTATTGCCGCATTGACTTTCAGTAGCAAATAGTAACGGTGGTCTGAGTATTCGCAATAGTTCCGGAAGTGGAGTGAGAGAGAGGGGGGGGAAGAACTCTCTTTTTTTTCTATTTTCTAAACCCGTTTCACTTCAATAATTTAGTCATTAGACAAACTATAGGTGCGCACTGCTACAGGGATAAGCTGTCGTGGTCACACTTCTATTCAGCTTTTTTGGCAGGCACCATTTCTCGGGCTGGTGCGTGTGAGGAAGTCTTCCTGCGACTAGTACAGCTCCCTTATGCATCCTTCTGCGCATCAACTGTGCTTTCTTCCTATTTTACGCTTTCTATTGAGCATTTACCTCATACTTAGCGTAGGGCCAGGGGCGTAGCCAGAAATTTTTTTTCGGGGGGGGGGGGTTCAACCATACTTTATGTATGTTCGTGCGTGCGTTTGTATGTGTGTGTGCCTATATACGCAAGCAAAACTGAAAAATTTCGGGGGGGGGGGGGTTGAACCCCCCCAACCCCCCCTTGGCTACGCCCCTGCGTAGGGCAGCAAAACTGAATGATAGTCTGATTGACCTATACTTGCCTCCGCTATTATTGATCTCGTAATAGGAATAGTAAAACGCAAGGCTGAGAAAGAATGTAATACAGGAAACTTAGAATGTGTAAAAATGAACTGTTTAGGGCTCATTTAAATATAGCATGAATTCTGTGATGTTAAAGAAAAATATGCTGCTTAAATCAATAACACTGCGCGAGCTCTTGCGCTTGGTGATGTACGTACATACGCCACTTACTTTCTGTACACTCTAACCGGACGCTTTCATGTGCTGCAGAAAAGCTCGCATAGATTTTTTTGCTGGTGTGTTGGTATCCCATGTTCTTAAGGTATTTCCTTCGATAGTATATGCGTCGCACTATGCAGTTGTGAACAGTATGTACTCACGCCTCTTTCCTTTACTCCCCATTCCGGCTTGCTGTTAAGGATCCATCTGTCTATCTCCTCTTGTCGTACCTGTTATCGTCCGTTTTATGATTTTTTTTTCTTCCCTATCGCACAATAAGGTACTTTCAACAAAGAGGTTCGGCGATGGATAGCGACTATGAATAGTCGCAAAGTATTGCGACTCTTAGGCAATCGTAAAATCCTTAGCATAGCGAGCTGAAATCTATATAGGAGATGTGCAACGTAGCCTTCGTGGCACACCCATGCCTTCATCGAACGCCGCGTTCCTCTCTCAACCCTTTCTGACTACAGAGATGAATAAAGCGGGCGACCGGCAGGGAGTGCTAAGAGGGGTCGGCAATCCTCGGGCATTACGTGACAACCGTAAGAAGCGAAAGAATAGACTGACAGGAAACATGCTGGCGCGCATCCGTGAGCCGCGAACACTCCTCGTCCTTGCGTCCGCGTGCGCGGTGGTCACTTAGCGAGTTATGTCATCGGGGCCGGCCCTGCCCTGTCGCGCTTCTTCTCAAGCCACTGGAAAAGCGGCAGCTCGTAATGCAAATGGTTACAAGCGCGAACAACACCCGGCAGCGCCGTGGGCTTCGTCCCATATCGGCCTGAATGAGCGATTTGCATTCAAAGCACCAGCGACAGTGCTAGTTCGCGCGCCTGCCTCCACGGCATAAGCTCGCGTGCAAGCCGCGCACAGGACCAAGAGGAGAGTGCTCTTGGAGCTCAGCACGAGAGCGAGGCTTTCGCAAGCCGTGTTCAGCGTCTTCGTGCTCGCCTTTTGTGAGGCGGCGCCTTCACAAGTTTTCCACTCGGCCTTCCTCCATCCGGGATGGTCAGGGAGGCGAGGGGGCGAGCTGTGGTGGCTGCCGCGCGGTCAAGCAATGACCCAATCACCAATGGGTTTTTGTGGGTCGCCGAGCGGTGGCTTGCGGTCATCCGAACGACGCTTTCGCGCGCAGGCGGTGGTCGTTGCATCTACGCAGTGGCGTGTCTTTGTTCTCGTCGCGGAACGATGCCCCATGATGCTCTCGCGGGGCTTCAAGCCGCTGCTGCGAGGACGAAGAAACAGCACGCACTCGAGTACAAAGTAGCCAGCGTGCGCACTGCCGTGTTTGCGGCTTCTTTTCAAATTCAGCGATTAGAACGAGCGAGGAAGAAAGACCGCCCGCGGCTCCGGTTGCCCAATGATTTGTTCCGCCACTGACTCCGTGCGTGCCGGCTCTACCGCCTTTGATATACGTCATTTGGCTTAATACCTTCGCTGAGCTCATATCGCTTGCTTAAGCACTCGGTGCGTGCTCGTAATTGCTCTGTACGAGCGAATCGCGCGTAGCGGTACAAAGCGCGTTCCGTAGATTTGTTATATATGTGTGTACTACTTAGAAGAGTGTTGTGATTTGGAGCGGTGCGCTATAGATTTGATATTAAGAGGCACTCATCACTTGCCGAAGCGAAGGCGTGGAAATTTGTAGATGAGCGAGATGATTAACTTCTCACTTCCTGATATTATTACAAATTTCAGTGTCCGTCATGTGCCCTATATGTGCATAATTTACGACATAAATAATGCAACGGTCGACACCGCTGCGGTTCAGTTTCATCGTACAGTTTCATCGTATGGTTGGCAGCTCGTATCAGTTTGCTTGAGTCGAAACTGAATTTTAATATTTTCGCAAGTCGCGCGCAAGGCCGCAGCGGTGTTTTACAGTGCTCGGCTGCTGATACGAAAGACGCGGTTTTAATCCTAGCCGCGGAGGTAACATTTCGATAGGAGCAAAATGCTAGAGGCCCGAGTACTTAGATTTAGGTGCACGTTAAAGAGCCCCAGATGGTCGAAATTTCCAAAGCCCTTCACTACTGCGTGCTTCATAATCATATTATGGTTACATTAAATCGCACGCAGTGTCGGAAGCAGTACTAATTCGAAAAGTTTGTACACACGACGTATGACTTTAATTATTAAATATCCATTTTGTAAACGCCATCCAAACTCGGATATACTGGAGATATAGGAGAATTGTAAGTGTTGCTGTAATCACGCACGCTTGCTTAGTTGACAAGAGCCTCCTTTAAGTAATAGTCATAATTCTGAGGTTTTACGTGCCAAAATCACAATGTGATTATGAGGCACGCCGTAGTGGAAGGCTCCGAAAATTTCGACCGCCTTGAGTTCTTTAACATGCACCTAAATCTAATCTATAATTTTCACCTCCATTGAGAATGCCATGGCAGCGGTCGTGATCGAACCCGAGGCCTTTGGGTCAGCAGCCGAACACCGTATCCACTATTCCACCGCGGCTGCTGCCATTCGTTTGAGCGGGTCGACATGTTAGAGTCACGGAAAACGCCCCCAGCATGCTCGGTTCTTTTAAATGCGAAGCATTTCGTAGCGAACTTCTACGACTTTGAGCGTATCTATCTATCTATCTATCTATCTATCTATCTATCTATCTATCTATCTATCTATCTATCTATCTATCTATCTATCTATCTATCTATCTATCTATCTATCTATCTATCTATCTATCTATCTATCTATCTATCTATCTATCTATCTATCTATCTATCTATCTATCTATCTATCTATCTATCTATCTATCTATCTATCTATCTATCTATCTATCTATCTATCTATCTATCTATCTATCTATCTAGCCGCCTACGACTTTGTGCTCTCCTGGACGTTTTATTCATGGGGTGCATACCAAAATTGGTATGGCATAAGATGACTGTATGACGAACATAAATAACTGGTCATAACATGAAAATCATGACATGCATGTCATGTACAGCATGATTTACATGCCACAGTCTTGTTCCTTCTTTTTTTTTTTTTTTCATGGCATGGCAGCGACAAATCGAGGGTGTTATTGACTAAATTTGTGGATATTCTTTACTCCATATCTATTTACGTACTGTATCGGCTGGTACAAAATAAAAAAAATGCTCGGTTTTCACACAATTGTTTTAAGTTCCATCCAAACATACTTCGCCGATGTAATTAGAGACACAGCGGCGCTATTTGACATCGACTGAAGTTGCAAGATTCACGAGACCCGCCGTAAGGTAATTTCTGTCCTAGATTTTGCTAATGCCAATGGCAGATCATTTGATTGTGGCCCGTTGATTGTCGACATACGTTGGAAAACTACGATGGTTTTAAAATTTTCTACCACTTTTCTGAAAAAGCGAAAAAAAAAAGAGCATCTCTTATGAGAACGCTGTATCATTCGCCATGTAACATGTGTGCACACAATCTCTCCACAATCTCTCCACGTTAAGCGACCTGACAACTACCACTCGGTTTTCGGCTGCACCCTCATATATTCATATAGTCTCTTGCTTCATGAAAACAAGCGCGGTATGAACCTTTGCCTTGTTCGGCATGGCCGCGTCGCGTTGAAGAAAGGTATCCTATAGGTGAACCCCAATAAGCAGTCAATCATTCGCAGTTAATAACAAAAGCTGTGCTCTCAATTTCAATTCGTCAAGTTCAACGCTTGGAGATTAGTCGCCCTGGGCAGTGCGACGTATGAAACAGTTGCACGCAGTCAAGGGCACAAGAATGATTTTGCCGAAATACAAGAACTCTTCACTGTAATTATGAGAATGCTTTTTGACGTGTAATTTTGAACCCAATTGCTGTGTGTTCGACCAGCTAAACAGCTAAGGAGTAGCAAGAGTCTTATTTGTACCCTAACGAACCCCTTACACCATATTCATAAAAAACGAAGTCCTGGAACGCTATATTTAAGGTTAAATGCTTTATAGATACATATGAGACAATATTGGACGTAGATTTGTTTTATCGTGCAGAACGTAGGTGCATCCTTTGACACAGCTTTTTAGAAACCGTACTACCCGGCCCACCGAACAAAGGAAGTTGCCTACTGATTCGGATAACACTTCGCATTAAGCAGTATTTCCGCATCCCTTTTCTATTTCTCAAACTTGTGGCGACGCCACATAGAATACCAGCGTCAGCCACTCGGCCCTTGCTCACCTCATCTTCCTTCCTTTCCATGTCTAATCTCACCTATCAATACACCACACACACACACAACTTAACGTATAACCACGGAAAAAATCAGCCTACCCACTCTGCCCCCACGCATATACCACACGCACTTATGTCTCACATGTAGAGTTAAAAGCGTAACCCTTCGTCTCTATATATATGCTTTGCCGCTAAAGCCATACAAGACTACGAGCCCTAAATATGCAGCTCTTCTGACATCTATCGGATGTGAAGCGGCGTCTAAAACTCCAACCGGGTGCATCTTCAGGGCAAATGTGGGTCTATTTTCTGCACGTTGTGAGTCATCCCGACCGACGGGTAGGCATGAGATGGACGCCACGCGTAATGCAACCGCTGTTACCGGAAACAGAGTGAAGCAAATTTTTAAATCTGACACGAAGAGGTGGCGATAGCGTTCGAGACGGACGGCGCGCCATGGTGCCAGATGCAGGCATCACACTGCGCCGAAGCGCTCGCACGCTAATGGGGCGCACCGCAGGCGGAACTTGGCATCGCGAACGCGAAAGTGCGTGATAGCGCGCGTTTGTTAATATTTGCGGTCGCGCCTCGCCGTCAACCTTTCGCGCTTCTGGCGCTGCTGGACGCGGTGATGGGATGCGCGGAAACCAGTTATGCTCTCCGCGGGGGAGTTCACGTTCTAAAGCGTATTGATAATCTTTAATCCTTTATTGCACCCGCAGCGAGCGGCATAGACGCAGTGTTCTTGCAAATCTGCGAAATTCGATAAACAACTTTTTGTTGTACTTGGTTCAATATGTACACATATGAGTAGTATTGCTGAGCAATGCGTATGTGCATGACGTTGATATCCGCTTCACCTGTTTGTCTTGTGGGAATCGATTTATTCATTTTATACTTTGAAAATATGCTATATGACAGCAGCTCGGCTTTAACATAAATATTTGATGTAGAATAGGATAGTTTCTTCTTTGATTGCAACGAAACAAATTCCAAGTATTTAAAATCGAATATTCCTTAATATACACAACGCCAAGCTCACTGACTGCGCTTTTTCTTTTTCTGCCAACCTATAGTACGTTCTAGAATCAGTCGTCGCAGCAGATGGCGGCCAAGGCACTGCTAAAGTTTGTTCATGTCAGTAGCCTATTAAGACTATAATTATTCCGTTCCTCACCTCCTCTATTTCTTGTTGCACACCTGCTTTATTTCTATGCCACAAGCCCCGCTACGGTGGTCTAGTGGTTATGGCGCTGGACTGCCGACCCGAAGGTCGCGGGATCGAATTCCGGCCGCGGTGGCTGCATTTTCGATGGAGGCGAAAATGTTTGAAGCCCATGTACTTAGATTTAGGTGCACGTTAAAGAACCCCAGGTGGTCGAAATTTCCGGAGCCCTCCACTACGGCGTCTCTCATAATCATACCGTGGTTTTGGGACGTTAAACCCCAGATTTAAAAAAGATTTCTATGCCACAAATTCCGTCTTGGTTTTCCCCGTTCCTTCGCACCAGTGAAGGGCAGCGAACCAGGTGTGTTTCTTCTGGTTGACTTCCCTCATCTCTGTTTCTCTTACTCCGACTTACTCAGCCAGAATTTGAGCGGCACAAATGTTAAGTTTTGTCATGCATTGATGCGTGACACATCATATTTTAAGTGCTGTGTAGAGTGTTGTAGTAGATTATAGAAGGGGAATTCTGAAAGGAATCAGTCATATTGAATGAAACAAAGTCCCACACTGTTGACTACCCCTGGTAATTAACAGAACCTTAGATTATGCTTGTCACTTGGTATCCTCCAGCAAAAAGGAAAAAAAAAACAGCTATACTGATAGTGTCGGAGGCATTCATCAGCGAGTAGTATATGGTTGATCTGTACCTTCGGACGCACATCAATTAAAGCCTAGTTAATTAAGAACCAAACTGACAATCTTATTAAAACATCGACTTTGAGGCTGAAATTTGTTTAGCAATAACTTAATTGTCGTTTCCACGTCCACATCCCTACGTATGGGAAGTGTGTGTGTGGGGGGGGGGGGGGGGGGGGGGGGGGGAGGGGGAGGGGAGGGGGGGTTGGTAGATACGCTGCTACAGTTACACTTTCTTCAGTCACAATCGCTGTAGGAAATACTCTTTACTCCACTGGACAATGAGCTTTGAAAGCACACTATTGTCAAAGCTGGGTTAAGAAGCAGCCAGCGGTCTGTGTTCGTTGTTGCATAGATAATAAAGACAGAAAGCAAGTGCAGAGCTTACATTTCTGTGTACGAAATACATCTACCTTACCATAAATGTCTTTTCCGGTATACTTTGTTTTTCGTAGTATATCATTTTGAGTAGGTTTTCCCAAATGCCCTTACGAAAATTTACTTCGTTCCCGGGAGCTATACAATAATACTCTCCATAAGAAGAACGTATTCTATGGCTCCCACGTTTCACTCTCGCTATTCTCGATAAAGCATCTTCTTATATAGGAGACAATTCTACCGAAAAAAAAAAGCAAAAGAGTAATTATATAGAAAACGCAGAAAAAAGAGCATCCACTATAGTCGTCGGGAAGGTATTACACGAGTCATGAAGGTTGCAAGTCTCGCGCCGAATCCTCGTTCAATATTTACTGCGGAAATTAAGGCAGCCACGTTTGTTGCCCGAAGTACGAGAGCACAGTGTCTCTTCTTCCTGCGTACAAGGAGCAGGCAAGTGAAATGCACCGGAAGCAAACAAGTAACGGGTGACGAAATTAGATCCGCAGCTGCGTCCTTTCTCATTCGCTATCCGCTTCCACACCACTCGACTCCGCCCAGAGCAAACACAAAGCTTCTCAGCGCGTCGTCTCTCATTCGCATTCTGCCCTTCGAAGGTAATTCAGCCTTCCGCCGAAGCAAATACATCGCCAGCGCCGCCGCCGCCTCCTCAGTCGTGTACGCCGGAACGTTAATGATAATGGTCGCGGAGTACGCGGCACGTGCGCCCTAGAGCTATCGTTTTCTGGCAGTCTTTTTACAAGCGCCCGTCCTTCTCGCCGAGTCGCGTTCGGGCGGTGCGGATGAGCGAAGAAGATTCGCCGCTGCCGCGACGCCATTGCCGAACCGGAAGCGACGTTTCCTCCCCGCTGAGTCGTTCGTTTCACGCACTTCCGAAGCGAAAAGAAAAGAAAGCAGCCAGTTCGGCCGGAAAGGACGAGCGCGACTCTCAACGACGAAGACTACGACGATGCGAAGAATGCGCCTGCGTATTGTCCGCCTCTTTTTACCGTTGTGCGCGCACATACAAGATTAATCGGGCGAGTCGCCCGAGTTTTGTCCGAGGTGCCGTTCCCGCTGCGCGATTCTCTTCGCCTCCCGTGCACCAACCTGTCTCCTATTCTCTTCTTCTTTTCATAGCCTCCGTAGAGGTGCGGGATGAGGAGCGGAGGCTATGAGCCGTTTATGCGTCAGCTCCGGAATTCGCCTCTTTGCGTGCCCTCCGTTTCCTTCGGAGGTATTCGGCGCACACTGTCGTCGACAAAACAGAGGCGTTCTTTGTTGCGCATTCACCGCGAGCTTGCCGACTGCCGGCTCGTAGGCCAGAAGGGTACTTCGAGGAAGTGGTTTAGGGGTCGCCGCGTTTTCTCCGCGGCGCGTCTTCCACCGACCTCACCCTCTTCCGCGCTACATCTTTTCCCAACACTCGACTTCTTCGGCGGCTTCTGCTCTGGTTACGCTTGCACTTGGTAAGGCATTGTTCTTCTCCTTCGGGTCCCACTGACTATTCCACTTCATCGTGAGACCTGCAGGCGCTCTCGGGTTGAGCGCAGTTTGTGCGCACCTTACTTTGAGGCCACGGAGCTTGCCCACCGCTTTTGCGGGACGCTCGAGTCGAAGAAACAAACAGACCAGCTTGTCCACGAGCGCGGTCTCTGTAGCGCAACGGAAAGGAAAGGAGGGCGTCTCTGTGTTGTAAGCCCGCGGGATCGTGAAAAGAATAGGGTGTGTGCCACTCGAGGAGCACCGAAAGCGCGCTGAGCGGGGGCACCAGCCTCACTTTGCGTTCGTGAATTAAAACCGTTGGATGTTACATGGCAGTGATGGCACACTAAGTGATGTACACGCTGTTCCGGAGGCGTTCCGCCCTTAAGGTCTCCGGAATAATGGTAGGAATTATCCTGTTACCTACGACGTCTTCTCTGGGAGGAGCTACCGGCGACGAGACGGCATTAGTGACCTCCTAGGCATGCGGCTGGATTTCTTTATTATGTCCCAGCCCTTTCTGCAGGATGAGTCACAGTCTGCGTGCATCCGTTTGCTGGCTACTATTAGGAGAAATGGGAGATGTGTTGAGATAGGCTGCAAAATTCCAAGCGTTGTATGCAGTGACGTTATGTACCCACTGTATAACGAGGGAGGCACACTAAATAAATGCGTCATTGTTGTAATCAATATTTGGAACTATATTTAGGCGGAGTTCCTTCCAGCAGGGCACTACATGTCTCGGACAAAATAAAGGTCGTTATTGAGTCTGATGAAATCGATATGATGCATGGATTTATTTCTACACTTCAGCAATTGTCAACAAGTGCTTTCGGCAAGTGGTCCTCTTTAAAAGCAACCGTACATGCACCGTCACTTTTCCTAATATATCTTTCTCTGTGCTTTCTTGACTTTCATTCCACTATGTTTTTAAGACAACCTCCATGCAACCCTATTCTTGCAGAAATGCTCACATCTCATATAACAACTGCACCTATGCGAGTCTCCGTCATTTTATACAAAGCAGCGACATCAAGGAGAGCGTATGATTATTTGCTTACAATATTCTGTACATCATGTACTGTGTATAATGATTTGTCTGCGAGTTAGCATTCAACAATGCGTGTCATGCATTTATCGATCATTTCTTGTTCTCCCTTCCACAGCTCCCCCCAAAGACTCGATATCCTTCAAAGATGCGTTTCTGCACCACCCACTCTGAGTTTTTTTACTGGCCCTAAGAATCTCGCGATTGTCACATTCGCAATGATAACGTCACCGCTGAAAAGCTGCAAATCACGTTTCTGCATTCTAAAGTATCCAGGACAGTTTCTGATTTAACGAATTGCAAGAAAGTGAATTCATCATTATGACATGTTTACCACTGAACGCAGGTGAAGTAACCCAAATTCGCCATTATGCGTTCATACTATATTGACTTCTTAAGTTCACGTTATGCCATATTCATGTCTTCCATGTTACTTCTGCTGACCTTGAATAGCATGACTAAGGCTTTCCACGAGCACGACACCACAGCAAAAATGAAACACAATTGGATAGATTGTGTGTTCTCAGTTCTTTATAGAGCGGTATTATGAATCTGCCGGCGCTATTTTTCTAAAAGACAGAAAAAGGAGTTCCCGAGGGAAAGCACGTTTTCTGTCCGGCCGCAGCGCGGTGATCTCAAACGAGGCGCTGCCCGCATTGTCAAGTGTTTCCCAACGACCGAGACAAAGGCCAACACCGATACAAGAAGGTTGAGAAGCGGGGAGGGGGCCACTCGCCACTGTCGTATTGCGGTGTGCTACCATTGTACTTCAACGCTTCGCGTTATCTCGAACTTAAACGTTTGTTTCTTTAAAACGCAGAGCAGGGGGGCGTCTCCAACGTTGACGCGGTGTTTTGTTTGCACTCTGGTGGTGCGTGTGTGTTAGGACAAGAGGGGGGCAGGGAGACCTTTGGCTGACCCACGACATGGATTCGTGCCGTGACCGACCTCACCTACGTCGTCTCGCAAGCCGCTCAGCCGTGATCGTTTAACAATGGCCGCCAGCTCCCGTCTTATCTAACAGCTTAGCTCGGTTTTTCGGATTCCCTTTCGTTTTCTACTTCCGACATTTCCTGTTTAGCGAGAACTTGCTGTCTTCCCTTTGTCGCGATTGTAAGGCTGGCAAGATGATCAAGGTAACTGCATGCCCTGTAGCTTCTACGCGGTTCATAAGAAAGCCAGCGGCAAAAAAAGGGGGGGGGGGGTATGGGAGGTATCGCGCCTGAATACTTGTTTTTGCCGAGGGAACTAGTTACTAATTAAATTGGACTTTCTGTGTCTGAGTGCCTATGCCAGAGCCATATCACCAATATATTGTTTCCGAAAAAGGGAGGGGGGGGGGTATGCGACCCCCTTCCAGTTTGTATGTGTGTGTGTATATATGCGTACAAATTGCAAACATATCAAAGGCGGGGGAGGGTTGAAATCCCCCCCCCCCTCGAGCTCCCTCTCTGGCTCCTTGGGCTAGGCCAATGGCCTATGCCTAGCGCTGCTTTCATGTTCTTTCAGTCTCGTAAACTTCTCTAGCTTTTCTTCCATTTCGAGAATCTTGGAACAGAAAACAGAAATGACAGAAGACATTTGACTAAACAAATGTTGTAAGATCAGTCTCCCTGATATCCGGCATGTTATTCTGCTTAGAAAGAACGAGGCGGTAAGGAAAAGGTCGGGCAATGAATACGCACAGCACGGAGGGATACGCGAATGCGCTATGCGTTTACATTCTAACAGTGGTAGAAATCCGGAAGCCGCGAAATGCGTATAGCGCCCTTTGCCGCATCGACCGTACGACGCATGCCTATTAAGTGAGCAGCGAGGAAAGAGGATGTCACAGGAAGCTAATATTACTGGGAACCATTCGAGGTCACCTGGTAATCTTTATACTACACCAATGGAGGAAGGAAACGTTAGCAAAGGCCCAGCCTAACCGCGCTGCGTTGAAAAGAGTGCGGCGGAAGTGTCATCATTTTTTCACAAAGGGTTACTGGGACTGCTGGACGAAACGTACGCGTTTCCTCATCAACCGGGCGCGAAAAGCTCTCGCTGATCGGAGCTTCAGGATAATGAGAAAGTAGTTTTTGTACCGGGTTTTCTTACGGCGCATTCCGTTCGCGACTTCAGTTATACTGATATTCAATATGCTGATTCAGTGTGTGTTTGAGCGTCAAACAAATGCAGTGAAGGAGAGAGATAGAGAGATAAAGGAGAAGCGAAGTCGTGGTGTATACGCGCACGCGTTTGAACCTACGCTGAGAGCACAGGTGAACCTACAGTGATGCGTCAGTTGAAGAGAACAGTATTGGCAGAACTTTACCTTCACCTTTCAATTTTACATTCGTCCCTCAAAGCGTAGTTTAGCAAAGATGTAACTGAAATATAGAATAAATAACTTGCCACACAGTTCAATCCCATCCAACCGCACAACATGTATCGACCTTTTCGTAAATAAGCGAAGAGAGAGAAATTTTAAGTGCTCCTTTTTCTTTGCTAGACACAACAATAATTAGAATTAACAGACAAGATAACCAAGGAAGGTATAGGGGATGTTATTTTGGAGTAATTATGATGTAAATGTGGAAAAAGTAAAGTGGACGAAAAGATAACTTGCCGCTGGCAGGGACCGAACCTGCGACCTTCTAATAACGCATCCGGGAGCATCGGACGCGTTATTCGAAGGTCGCAGGTTCGGTCCCTGCCAGCGGCAAGTTATCTTTTCGTCCACTTTACTTTTTCCACATTTACATCATAATTACTACAAAATAACACCCCCTATACCTTCCTCGGTTTTCTTGTCTGTTAGTTCTAATTAATTTTTGTGAATAAGCCTCACTAAAGCTTCGGATACACACCACTTGCTGCTTAAGTTCGACAAAAGCCACTAAAACGTTGAAAAAGGAAGAAAACTGAGAAAACGTCCCTCGAATTTAAGCATGTACCAACTTGCCCAACAAGCAACACTTTTCACCACTTGCTGCACCACTCTGCTTACATACCCTCTTCAGGTTACCTCATACGAACACACGGAAGCCTCACATGGTCGTCTGGGAGAGGAGGGGAGTGACATCAAAAGTACATGTCTTCATTCGAGATTTCAAGCGAAAGAACTTAAATGTGGCATTGGACAGAATGCCACAGGTCGCGACCCGGAGTTACGCAATCCACTGGGGCGTTTCTCAAGAGTAATCTTTTGTCGTCATCCACATTTCGGCAGCGAAGGAGACCGTAACACGGCAGTGGCATTTCCGCTTCCAGGCCACTTCTAGTCTCGGTGATGACGCAATGCACCGCCCGAATAGTCTTTGTTCCCTTAGGAAAAGCTCCGGCGACGCCTTCGCGTTTCTGGACTTATTGTCGAAGCTCCTGCTTGACGACGCAACGACGAGTCCACTCTCTCGTCCCTCGTAAGACGACAACACCCGCCTTTTTCGTCTGCTTAGCCTCCGAGGCAGTGGAGAAGGCCAAGCCCTTACGACGCGGTGCTCACATTCGCTTTCACTCGGCTCCAAAGTGAGTGATACGGGACCCGGTAGACCTGGTGCGGAAGAAAAAGCAGTAAATGCAAAGAGGAGGCGAGATGTGCGGAATCTGTTCACCACGTTGGGCCACGACACGATTGTTCCGGCGCAGCGGGACTTCCTGTGCTGCACCCTTGCAGCAAACGAATGGCGCGCGCCTTACAACGTGTTGTTTTCTGGAGCGAGTTCATAGCCTCTTCCGCCCTTTACTTACTTGGCTCCGTTTATTTCATTCCCGTACTCTCGCTCGCTATTGTTCACCACTCGATGAGGGCCAACTGTCGTTATCTGGTTCGCTGTTCGACCGGAGGTCATCTACTCTTTCTCATTTCCACGCGAGCGATCTATACGCTTCTTCTTCTTCGTCGTCGTCGTCTCTGGCCATTTCCGAAGCGAGGCAATATCTATAATTATCGAGAGGGCTGTAGGGGCGCATGCGCACGTGCCGCCCTCTATACCTCAGCTTATTTCTCCAGATCGTTTGTCTCTCGCTCTCTGATCGAGATGGCGACCGGAAGCCGTTTATTTCGGTCGCGTCCGCAGCGCGTGGTTCGCGTGCCTGATGAGCTCGCAATCAACGATGCCCGCCGTGACATGTGCGCATCACTCAACCACCGATCGTTGCTCGAGCTTCTAAACATTTAACTAGCACGCTGTTTCCCAGGGTACCGCTCACGTTTTGATTGCCGGCGCCTGCATTCACAGAAGAACGCGTGTACAGAGAAGGAGGGATAAAAAAATGCTTCAGCAAAGTTTTCACCGCGTGCCACCAAGGAAGCCGCTAATATCAGCCTGTATTGACCAACGTGACATGATAAGCAGCGTTTTTTCGCGTCGTCAAGATAGGAGGTCTTGTCACGACAAAGTGATCGCGCGTGTCAAAGCGTTGCGGTTAACGGCGCGTATTGTTGACCGCTGTGCTAGAAGCGATATTTTTCTGGGTAGAGCGCGCCCCTAAGATCCAGGTTACCGCCCAGTGAGTTTTGTGCAGCATACAGTTCCGGGTTTCCACTCCCATAGTCACCTGGCATGCGTGCCAGTGAACGCAGCTACGGCCACCGACATCGCGTTAATGCGAATGTGCTTCTAATGCGATATTATTCTTTAGTGTCGGCATCCGCCTATCTTCTTAACCTCTCTCTGCTAGCTGCAGGCGTACATTAGACCATATCCGACTGATAAATATGGGAACGCACATATGTAGCTGAAAGAAAAAAAGCATTACGCATGTGACAGCCGCCTACACAATCGATCCTACATATATTTGTATACCAGATGTGCTAAACTCTCAATCAACAATGCAAGCAGTTCAAAAATGGCTACTATTAGGAGGCAGCGTTTAGAGAAGCTTTGTGACATTTTAAAATGCATACGCAGTCGTATATGGCGGCTCCTAGATAATAGCAACCTAAAAAAGTGTTAGTATGCCGTCCTTGACACATGTACAATATCGACACGATGAAAGAGACCCAACAAAAGAAGAAAAACAATGTGCCCCGTCTTAGCTTAGTTTGGCCAAGATGAACTCATACCGACTCACCCAGCTTTCTACGCTGCTTAACCAAGTACCCTATGGCGAAGGAGTAACTTCAAATGAAAATACCGGATAATAATAAAAAAGAACACTGTTCTAAAAGTTTTCAGTATTGTATGAGCTATCACATCTTACATATCGCTGTTGCTCTTTGCCTTGCGGGTGGAAAGCTAGCAACGTAAGACGACTAAGAAATTAAGAGTAGGTTCTTTTGGAGTTGAAAACAAAGGCAACTGTAAGATAACCGGTACCTCTGCAGGCTAACGCAATTCGTCGTGGTGCTATGCCAACGTAGGAACATTATGGAAATAGTTATAAGGTATGCGCATATAATTGCTGTAGTCTTGGCTCCAAAAGTTCATCCCGAAACTGTCTTCAACTATACCCTCACGATATTTGGCGCAATGACTACGTGTCTGGTTTTGAACTTGCTTATTTCGTTAAATTCAACATCCATTGATCAACACGTAAGTGATGGAGGCAAGTCGAATGCGCACTCACCTGAAAAACTTAGGTCACCAGCACGCGTGTGTTCTTCTGTCTCCGCGCATCTCGCATTGCATGTTTCTCACGCGCCGTGTTATTATTTCCTGGTGCTGAGATGCGCGTTGATTTATACGTTTCGCTTTCAGCTATACGAAGCCCGGCTGCACTCCCTGAATACCAAATACGTTCGGCCGACGCTGTTGCTGGTTTAGTGCAGAGCCCGCTGCGCTTAATATCGAAAGCATTCTTCGCTCCGCGTTTGCAGCATCTCTCTCGTGCTTGCGCTAAAGACAGCGCCGAACGGAAATGGGAAGTACGTGGGCTATCACTCTTTATGGGAATCATTAGTAATGATTTCAGATGGCAGTTTTCGAATGTCGGTTTTCTGGTCCACCGCGTTCCCACACATTCGCAGCGAGGCAGAAGTTTCAAAGCGTGAACTGTGTCTCCAATCAGACAAGTACCCATTTGATAGCGATGCTCGTGACCACACGCGCCGTGCTCTACGTATTAGACACAGTGCCGTGAACTTCGCCGTAGCAGCTCGGGGTAAAAGCATGCCCAGCAAGAACTCTAGATTCCACGATTCAATGAAATGCGAACCGCGCGCAACATATGCGCGCCAAAGGGAAGCCGAATGACTGCAAGTCCGTGGCAAAGGTGAAAAGATGGCTCGGGCGCTCATGGGTGAGGTTATAAAAATGTATAAATGAAAGAACCCGATGATTTTTATTTTTTCTGTTTGCTTGACCATCCCCTTTCCTCTAGTAAGCTGCAATGATTTATATCCACGCTTTACAGCACGACTGGCAAAATTCCAGGAAACCGACCTGATAGATTGTTTCAGTGGAGCTGAGAAAATTCGAAGTATCGGTGTTACAGACACGTCTGTAAAGTGTGCCTTCTGAAGTAAGTGACGGGGGAAAAAAAGAAGAAGAATGCCAACGGAACAGCAATTTGTTATGAATATTGGGAGTGAGCATATGCGGTGGCGCAAGCTTCAGGGAACGCGCCATAGAGTTTGATTGCCCGCAAGCTTAGTGTTTGCGGCTTGCCGTGTCACCGGTGGCGTAAGCATGAGCGGCGGTATTCGTGGCGCCACGTGACGGTTCAAAGATCCACCTGGCCAACACAGAGCTAAGTTTGCAGTAAACCACTCTTACCTGGCATTGTTCAACAAGTGTTGCACAACAATTGTCAGACAAACACGCAAATGTCAAAATACACTTAAAACACGCGCACCCTCCGACAGGTCATATTTATTTGGGGGTTCTCTTTCGTGGCATTCATCTTCGCCCAATGCTGTAGGCGCTCCAACAAAACTAAGAAAATGTTCTGCCACGTGACTTTTGACACGAGCATCTGCATGTAAGCTTCGTTACTCCTCCACGCCAGCTGCAGCGAAGCTGTCCTGCTAGCCAACAGCCATCAACGATGCCAAAACCGTGGCGTAGAAACAACCACGGGAGCACGCGGCTGGCGCGAGCACGTTTCGGTTTTTAGTCCGGCCATCAAGTGGCAGCTGCAGCCAGCACCCCGTCGTCGTTTGCAACGCTTGTACAACATCCGACGGTGTGTCCGTGGCTTCCTTCAAAGCTATTTGCCCCCTTCTGGTGGAGAGACGCTGTGGGTGAAACAGCGCAGGTAGAAGGCGGAGGAAGCGAAAGAGGGAACTGTTAGAACAGCTGGAAGAAGTAACACTCGCTGCGAGGCGCTTCGTTTGCGGCGACGCTTCTCTGACCGAAGAGACGGAAATCGTGTTACACGGGACTCCTTCACCAGGCGGCGCCGTCCGACACCGCGAGAGTGTGACGCGAAGCGCTCGTGCATCTAACTGTGTACAGAAAAAGCAGCCGCCGCCGCGTCGATGATGGCAACTTCGAAAATAGTTGCCTTCCGTTCGTCAGGCTCCTTCCGATGCCGACCGATTTGTCGATCAACGAGAGACCCTCTATGCTCTCTACATCACCACGATGGTCGCGCTGTCCCTTTTCCACAGCCTGTTCTAGCTATACGGCTTAGGCTGTTTTCTTCGGCGCTACCACCGTCTTGCAACCCTCGATTCAGCCACTGGCAATTCGCGCAAGCCTCATCACGCGGTCCAGTAGACGTCTGCTAGCAGACTTTACGATGCCCACTACTCTTCACAGTCATTCTTTCTTCCTTTTTTTCCCTTCTGCTTACTCTCTGAGAATGATGACACCACCAGATACAGCTCCGTTGCAAACGTAACAGCAGACACGTAAGGAAAAAATAACAGCTGCAAATCACTCTGTCCAGCCGCCTCCAAATTGCGCGGGACTCGCTCTTCTCGCTCTCTGTCTGGCAGGGTTACTGAAGTGCAGCAAATAGCTCGCTCATCTCGTCGTCGAAAAGAATGTGAGAGCCAACCTCTTCTCCTAGAAGCTTGTGTCGAATTTGTTTTTGTCCGTTCTTTTTGCCCCCGTCCAACCACAGCCGTCTTCTCCTCAAGTATCATTCTTTACTTCTAATCCGACCAGATCGGCATTCCTGGGTTTTCTAGCAGGTTCAGTCTAGATGAGTTGCAGTAGGACTTGCGTCGTTTTTTTACTAGTCGTAGCGCAGTACCTAGAGAAGGTAGTAGTTAACTAAGGAAAAAAAAAAGTTTCGCAGTAGTTTTGATAATGGCTTCCCCACCGTAACTTCACCCAGAACTGGCTAATGTATGTAGTCGTAGGTATCTTTATAACACACATCTGAACTCACTTGCATCAAACTAAACAGAAGTCACAAAATCCTCTTGTTGAATGTTCATGCAAACGTGAGACTTAACCGAGGATTCACTTTTCTTCTTCTTAGGTGCTTTGACGAGCGACAACGGGTAGTGGCACACATTTGTCAGTTCTATGAGTCGCTAATGGTTATTGTAGAACTAGATTAAGAATATTAGTCTTTTACGAACGGCATTTTATGCTTCTTCTTGAGTTATTTATTGCAGTACTACCTGTTGTTGATTGGTGGACCAGCGCTAACGAGCCACAAGTTATTTGAGTTAAATCGTTTAGTTTTATTACTTTATTTAATTCCTTACCTTATGTTCTTTATCACTAGCACGAAATTTTTACAGTACTTAACACATGCGCGAAAATGTGAATTAAATCTGAAGTAATGGCATGTTACTGCGTAAGGAAAGCTGAAACTACATCTTAATAATAAAGCGCACCCAGTCATGCGCACGAGCAATTTAGCCATACGGACATACAACAGTTTGCGACGGTTGGGGTACGCAATATATATACTTCGTAATGAAGAACAATAGAACTGCGGCTACATTACGAGCGCGCTTTTCTAAGCGGTAGCCCACGGATCAATGGAATGCCGCCGTCAAGGACACAATGTATCCAAAGTTGCCGCTTTCACCGACCCGAACGTTTGATGAAAACATTCGTTTCAATTGCCTTTTCGCCAAATGACAGACAACGAGCGGTCGCATCATGCCGCTTCATTTGGTGGGAGGAGACCTGCAATGGCCGTAGATTCTCGCTTTGAGCGCATACTTTTAAAGAATTGTCTTCGCCTCGCCGAGTCGTTGTGACCATTCGCTGGTCGCATATAGTCTCGAACTGCCGGAGCGTCTGAACAAATCACCCGTTCCAGTAATTTGGCTCAGGGTCGCTCCTCGGTTCTGTGGAGTACCGGGCACGCTGAGTTACGCTCTCAAATGCAACCGCTCATTCGTTGCAGCAGCCTATGTCAGATGGTTCCTTTTGTCGTCGTTGAAAAAGGGCGTTTTCGCTCTGCAAGTGCGCTGCATTGTACTCTCTCGTATTGCGTAGAGCATAGAGTGCCAGTGCAAATGTTGCATCACGACTAATACCGCCCAAGAGAGCAGTTGAAAAATGCTTCCCCTCTTTAATTTTTGCTTTAATTTTTTTATTCCTCTAGAATTATATTACACATGATGGCGACTAGATATTGCAAGAAGGCGAGATACGCCGCAACAGACTTTTCCCGGTATTTTTATTCGCTGTAATCACTAGCTACACGCTGTCGCAATAGGCGATCGCCCGATTGGGTGACAGGTTATGTAGCGTACGTAAATAGAGGTTTCGTTGTAGCAGTTCCAGGGCCCCTAAATCAGTGCCCGAGTCATTGTAACATGATCTGAACAACATGAAGGAATACATAACGACACACACAATCGATAATTGTTCAATAAATATATGATATAACAGAGAGTTCTGTTGACAATGTCGAATATCCTATTTGGATATTCCGTTATCGAACACAGTAGTTGACATTAGCAGAATGTTGAAGAAAATGTATTCCAAGCGTTCAAACATTCATCCGCGCTGAAGAAGATCTAACAGAATGATTTAACAGAAGAGTGAGTCTAACACGGCCCTTTTGCGTTTTCTCTTCTGGGATGTAAGACCTGCCATTGGGCGACTACAAGCACAGCGGACATCAAAATTCGACGAGGCAAACCACCTTCGTGTTTCACCGAAATTTGTGAAGCACGAAGTTTTGCACGAGCCCCGATGACGAAACCGCGGAGGCGAGCACATCTTTGCACTCAATTGGCTATGCAACACGCGGAACGAAACCGTTAATCAGGAGAGGATGCGGCGCTCGCTGAGAGGGAGAGAGACAACGCCCTTAGAGACTTCATGGACATACCAGCCGAAACCCACGCCCATCCTCCGCAGAGTATATATCAACTCGAGAACCCTGGGCGTTATAGCGGAGCTGAAGAAGCAGGCGAGCGTGTGTATCGTCGCTTGGAGCACGTGGTTCCCTGGCCTCTCTTCCCCTATGCCCACACACGGTACACAATGGCGCCGCCGTGCTCCTAGAGGCTCGCTGCTGTCTTCAGGGCGGTTGTTCCCGCCACAGAGGTGAGGCAGCCGCACAAAGGAGCCAGCGCACGCACAAACACTAGTCCACACACAGCCACCACGCACGCCGGAAAAACTCTCGTTGCCCGCCCTTACAGTGGGAATGAGATTCACGAAGAACACGCGTTCCAGGAGAGCGCGAAGAAGGCTAGACATATGCTCCGGTGTTCTTTTGTGACCGACCCCATTTTGGAGAAGACGGGCGAAAATATTTGCTCGTCGTCTCCGTGTTGCATTGTAACCCCCCCCCCCCTTTCTCCTTTCCCTTGTCAACCTGGCAGTCAGTGTGTATACCGGAGACTGCTGGCGTGCGGACCTCCTCTTGTTTTTTGCCCATTGATTCGCATTCTTCGATTTCTCTCGCGACCGCAGCAAAAGACCGCGGCCGACGGGTGAGACAACGGGCCGTAGCGAGTGTACCGCATTTATGAGCGTATATCGGGCACTCCGCGCAGTACCCACAGCAACGCTTGCGTTTCATAAACAAAAAATTGTTATGCAATAATTTCATGAGACCGAGGTTACGGTATCCTCGAGTGATGACAGACATTAGCGTCAATCATTGAGGGGCTCGAACTTCCAACGCTAGCGAATCTAACACGGCTGTGAGCTTTCTTCGCGCCTTTCGCGACCTCAGCCAGGTATTTGGTCGCATTCAGGCGCTCATACACCACGGGCCATCCATGTGTCACAGCATGCGCATCAAACATATTGCGTCTTCGTCTGCGTAACGTCTGGTCCTGTTCTCAGGATATTTTACTGTTTATTTTCATTTTTCCCTTGTTTTCTTGGTCGAGGTTACAGAGTAATACAGCCGGCATCGATAAAGGAGAGCCCGAGCCAGGAGATATCTCGCCGCGCTCATCTGCTCGGCGGGGGCTAACAATGGACGACGCCCAACGCAGGAACGGGTGCTGCATTCTAAAAGCAACACCTGTAGCACTTAGTGGTAAGGTATCTGCACGATAGCACGAGTAAAGAAAGGCTTGTGTTCACAAAATGCTCCCACGCGAGCGTTTTAACGCGTAACATTATATGGGTGGTCAGTCGAAGAATTCCGTATGAAGACGGGAAACTCATTTGTACTTGACACCCACAAGAACAAACACGTTCCAGACGCAACACAGGTAAAAGTAAATGGGAAAAAGCATGCGAAGATGATTTACGGACGGACTGGTAAAAAAAGGCGGTGCACTTAAAATGTATATATGCGGCTTAATAACAATATCTGGGGTTTAACGTCCCAAAATCACGATATGATTATGAGGGACGCCGTAGTGGAGGGCTCCGGAAATTTTGACCGCCTCTTTAACGGGTTCTTTAACGTCCACCTAAATTTAAGTACACGGGGCTCAAACATTTTCGCTTCCATCGAAAATGCAGCCGCCGCGGCCGGGATTCGATCCCGTGATATATGCGTCTTTAATCATACTGCAACAACAGCGCACACCACTGACGGCCATATTATGCGATGCGTATATCTTGGGCATTTTCCATTCAGGAATATACCACTTAATTGTGCAGCACGCTTCTCAATTCTACCGGAAGAAGAATAGAGAAGCTTGAGCTGCAGGGCAGCGCGAGTAATAGATGAAACGACGGATACAGAGCGTCGAGACGATTTCACTCTTTGATACTGACCACGGTGGTCTAGTAGTTATGGTGCACGACTGCTGACCCAAAGATCGCGGGACCGAGTCCCGGTCGTGGCGGCCTGCATTTGAATGAAGGCAAATTGCTAGAGGTCCGTATATATAGATTGAGGTGCACGTTAAAGAACCCCAGGTGGCCGAAATTTTCGGAGCTCTCCCCTATACGGCGTCTCTCATAATCATACCGTGGTTTTGGGACGTAAAGCCCCAGGAATTATTATTGTTATGATTACCTTTGACAAACTTCAATACGTGAAGCTTTTATGCTTACGGTCGCTACAGTGCAAAGGTGCTGCAGCTGCCCAGTCTTCACTCAAGGGATAAGCTACTGGTCACCTTCTCCTAATGTGGTCATATCAGCGAGTGCGGCCTTTTGGCGCGCCGCTACGGTGGTAATGTGCCCTGCCGTGAAGCCACACACGACTGCGACCAATCGGGAAGAAAAATCGAGCAGAACCCAACGATAATGCCGACCAAAAATATTGGCTGGTCTAAAAAATATAGGGCAGTCTTGCTAGGTTAAGTGGAGCGCTATATGTAGCAGTCAGACTAGGCTAAAGCAGGGTACGGTATTATTTATATTTATTTATTTGATTTGTATACATACAAGCACAAGGACACAGAGAAAAGGTAGCGTAGGTAAGGTTAAGGCAAGTAAACAGCGGTTGACACCCATGTAAGACAGGTGTTCTCGGGAGTCTATCTTCCTGTTGTACTGACAAACATGCAACAAGAAATGACAACAAGAATGCGCTACCTTTGGGATGTGATTTCTTTTTTTTTTCGAAATAAAAATATGAAAAGAAAAGGTTTCATCACTCTACAGTGGCGACTGCTACTTCATTTCACTCAATAATAAGCAAACTTTAAAATGCCCTCAAATTTGTTGGTGCAGTAGCTGAGAAAACTCGGTATACGACGTTCCGATTTCCACTCATTTTCTTCTATGCTGACGCGGAACGGACCGTTGACACAGTCATATCAGAATGCGATGCCGCAGCAGTCAATTTTCTGGACGCCACGCGTCGGCCATTGTTTTAAGAGACACGAGCTGTGCAAACAACCGCTCGCAAGTGTGCCTGTCTGACATCGCTGCGTGATGAGTTTATCTGTGTGTGTGTATGCACTTAGACAACAACGCAACTGCTGTGGTTTGTTCTGCGGGCACATCGGGAGGAAGGATCGAGACGGAGTCCTCTGTGGCTTGAAATGCCCCGTTGTTCACGTTCGTTATACCGACTCGTCTCGACTGAACCGACGCTTATGTCAAGACGCAATGTTTGAGACGCGGACACGCAAACAACGATAGCTTGTGCGGGACAAACCATGACTGAATGTGTGTTTGTCAAAGCTGCAGTTCAATAGAAAATTCTCACGAATCAGCTCGGGGACGTGGAAATTACGGTCTTAAGTTTACCTTTCCGTAGAGATATGGTGGTTATTCGTTAAAATGCGGGCCGTCGTAGTTACTAAACAATGGATTTCCTTTAACTATGGGTGACAGTACTGTCTGTATTTCCTATACCTAGGAGTTGTTTTCTGAGCTCGTTTTCATGTAGCCAGCTCAATCAGGAATCCCTTCCGCGTTTATTCAAGCATTGTACCTGGATAAATTTTACCTGCAACAACTGTAGTAGCCCTATTCAGCCATGTTGGGAAGTTAAAGTGGAGGCGCTAAATTTTCCGGCAGCTTGCTTTAGTCTTATTCCACAATGGAGGTAGGGTTATACGTCATCTGCGACTGTGGTTGAGGGCGCTAAGAGGTTAGCTAACCAGTTACGAGCTGATTTGAGGGACGTGTGGCCATAGCTATCCCTTAAAATGTTATACCTGGCGCCTTGAGAGGCACGTTTCTTCCTTTCTTCTCTTGCTCGTGGAGATGTTCTGCCCAAACTTCCAAGTAATGTAAGTTAGACACGCCATATTTTATAGACCGTGCATTTTTCGTTCTATGAGATATAATCAAGTTATCAGGTTTAACGTCCCAAACCAGCTCACAGGCTGTAGGAGACGCCGTAGAAGAGAACCCTGCACTTTTAAGCTGTATCCGTATGCAGCGCGTTTTTTTTTTTTTAGGCAATACGTATTTTTTATCAAAACGCCATGACAGTAGGGCCCCTGTCGTGTTCGCAAATGAACTCTTCGCCGAGGCGGAAAAACTTTGCCTCACCTAAGGTTACATTCAAATGAGTAATCAACAAAAATTTGCTAATGAACTTTTTAATTATTAACTTGAGGGCCATTATTTATAGGGAAGAGTTGTAGGACGTGACAATTTATGACATGCCCATTTTTTTTTTAAAATCGCGAAAAACTCGGGTAACTTGAGAATACTAATAATCAAAATTCTAGGCAATACCGACACTGAGCGCACTGGGCGCGCAGGAAATCCGTCAGCTGTGTTACGTCAGACCGGAAGCTCACGTGAAGAACTTTAAAAAAAGGCGCGTCACAGCAGAACATGGTCACGAAAAACAAGTAGTCTCCAATACCCGATTGGACTGCTTATTCTTTGCATTTGGTGTGAAGTCCTTATCGGTTTCTTTCCACCTTTTCTTTCACTGTAGTTAAAACTAGGCGGCAGTCACTGCGGCGCTACTTCTCGCAGACAAGTGAACAAGTTCTTTCCACTTCATACGAGTATAACAAAGAAACGGATAAGCACTACGCAGATTAAGCGGTCCAATTGGGTATTTGAGATGGCTTGCAGTTTTTGCTGACCATGTTCTGCTGCGAAGCGACTTTTTTTCAAAGATCGTCACGTGAGCTTCCGGTCTGACGTAACACAGCTGATGCATTTCCTGCGCGCCAGGTGCGCTCAGTTTCGATATCGTCTTGACCGGTGCCTTGAATTTCAATCGTTATTGTCTCCAATTACGTTCGTTTTTAGCGATTTTTTAAAGATGGGCATGTCATAAATTGTCGCTTCCTACAACTCTACCATACAAACAGCGGCCCTCAAATTAATAATTAAAAGTTAATTAACGAGTTTTTGTTAATTACATGTTTGAATGTAACTTTTGGTGCGGCAATGTTTCTCCGCCTCGGCGTAGGGTTAGTTTGCGATGACAACAGGGCCTGACTGTAATAGCACTTTATTTATTTATTTATTTATTTATTTATTTATTTTATTTATTTATTTATTTATTTATTTATTTATTTATTTATTTATTTATTTATTTATTTTCACTGAGAGCAAAATCCTAGGGCCCTGGCCTACCCGGTCTTCAACACGAGCCGTTCTGGGGCCGTTGTTGCTGTTTCTTCTATGTCAAACTGTGACTGTTGGCAGAAACTGTTGCTGTGTAGTACTTGGACTATGGTCATGACCTTCTTTTTTTTTCTTTTTTGTCGCGTGCTGTCATCACATCTCTTCTTCTTCTTCTTTTTCATTCTTTTACATCCCCTTTCCCCTTCCCACGTACAGGGTAGCAAACCGGAGGCTTCCACTGGTTAACCTCCCTGTCTTTCCTTTCTCTCTCCTCTCTCTTTAAAAAAACACCCTTTATTACTGTCTCCTTCGGAATGCGACCGGCGCGGCAGGTGCCGAAACCATGACAATATGTTCAAAAGCAGAACGCCCCAGCCACTGAGCCTCCGTGGAGAGCATTTTCCTTCTCAGTGGTCCTTTTTTCGCGAAAATAAAATGGCGTATGAGTCAATATGCTAATGTGACTGTCGTAATTTGAGGCGCATGTCTGGTCCGAGAGAAGGAAACTGATGTCATTCCGCGGTATTGAAAAACCACTAGTTCAGTCTTAGTACACTCCACCCGTTATATGCAGATGACTATTAGAAGAGCAATCAACAGCGTCATTCAAGTCAGTGCTTACGTAATGAAGTCAAAGCAACGAAACGTCTCTGACGGCGGGCATCGTACCGAGTCGTATGGGTTGACACGAGAGCGCGCTGAGCTGGAGACAAGTTGGAAGCCGTACATGCTCCTCTGAACCTTGCCTTTCAAGTCGTCACGGTGAAGAGCCGTTCAAACACAATGCGTTGTAGGCGTCAATCACGGACTCGCTTTCAGCGCAGACTATAACCCATCGATGGCTTTGCGCAACAACGACGGGCTTCAGTGTGCGGTCGTGTTCTTGCAACATTCGACATACCCGTGTTGAGTGTCAGGCCTGAGTGCGCCCCGTGAGTCTCGTGTCCACTGGTACGCAACTGTGGGCTACGGATTCTCTTTCCGGGCCACCGGGTCGCGTGATCGGGCTGTGGTAAAGCGCGTCCATTAATGAACTTCTTTATTACATTGACTGCGGCGGGCGCTCGACGAGCAATATATTTGCTTCTTTCGGAGCAGCAGGTCTGCCTAGCTGAGAAGCCAATGATGGCACTTCGCCGCTGACTTAAATGTGCCGGCGTAGTTGGCTGCCATGTAAAAATTGATACGCCAAAACTAAGAAATGCGAACTCTTGAGGCAAGTACACCAAGCTCAACTGCAATGCGTCGTGTACTATATGGCAAAACTACAAGATTCCAAGGAAAAATTTTTCAATACGGAGCATTTCTTAGCGAACCAAAAGCACTTTGAGCGTTTCTATCCGCCTATGTATGTATCCATCTATCTATATATCTAGCCGCCTGCGTCTGGGTGCTCTCGTGGTCGCCTCCTTAACTTGGTATGGACCAAAAGTAGCATAGGAGGGCAGGAGGGTTAATAGACTTTCTGGTCACCTCATGAAAAGCTGCATTGCTCGGTGCTAATATTCGTGAGTTTTAGAGACAAAGAAAATAGCTTCAAACGAAAATCACTGAATAAACCAAGCCCACTTCACCAGAAAAAGAAACTCACGGGGTCCCTCGTGCATTCACCTAAGACGACTCGAAGGCGAAAGCCATGTTCTTTTTCTGTTTAGTCGATGTCTTTAGAGGGCCTACATGACCTGCCTGTCATGTAGGCTCGCTAGATGTATTGCTCCTGCCCCGCCACCCTCCAAAAGCTTTGTGCACCTAGCGTGGTTTCGCACTACCTTCAGGATCGGAGGCACCTCACCTGGTTTTGCACTGCCTCCGTGATCATCCCACCTTTGACCAAGCTACGATGTTATGTGATGACAGTGTAGGCTTATGCCACAGGAGCGAAGGAACGAGACGGCTGAACCAGAATCGACGCCAGCAGAGAACACGAGCCGTGGCTTCACGTGCCTCTGCCAAGCACAGTCTTTATTTTCTTCTCTTGAGGTCGCGCGCTTTGCACTTTTGTCCGCCGCCCAAAGGAGGGCGCTAAAAGGCATCATGTGGCGTTACGTCCCACGACGTCACGCCATACTTTGTGACGTCATGATGACGTCACACATTTTGTCGATCTGTGACGTCATATGGTGTCGTCATCGCGAGATAATTTTTTGCATCAGTCGTCCCCGACGCCGCAGGACACGAGATTCCGCCGACGCGGGACGCCGACGGTCGAATTTCGAATTTGATGAGGCATCTAACGCTTTCGCCTTAATAACGTGAAAATGATGTCGTGTACGTGATGAAACGCTTTCCTGCAGTCACGTGTGGCACATACCCGTATGCCACGGGCTGAGGTATGCGGGTATGCGGCACAGATGATTCACAGTTTATATCTACCCAGGAACGGCGAGAACAGAATTCGTAATTTAAACGCGAGAGCATTAAGGAAATCCGGCATCGGCAGCGTTAACGCGACAAATTGAAAGAATAAAAAACAGGACCCCAGCAAGAACCGGACCCAGGCATTCTGGTTGGTAGTCAGGCATTCTACCACAGAGCCACGCCAGGTCTCGAAACTGCTTTGGAAAACGATCCTATGCAGGCGTCATGTCATTGCAACGTCAATTGTGGTTGCAGTGCTGGCTATTTACTTTGATAACAAGGTAATGAACTTTACATATGTGTTCATATTATACAGGAGTCATGCCGGGTTAACGTCAATTGTGGTTCTAGTGTTGACTCCAGTTTCATAAGTCTAATAAACATCATATATGTACTCCTTTAGCTCAGCCAGCTATATTCAAGCGTTGCTCGACCCCAGAGGGATACGCTAACGAATGATATTCACATCATCGCACCTAGCGTGCAATTCGTTTCGATAAAACTGACGCATGTGCGCTGCATGAGTGTTGACGTTGCGTGAGACGATAAGTTACCCTTGCAACGCCAGTGTAGTCGACGGTAAGTAAGCCAGTGTAGTCGACGGCTGGTAAGCGACGGTGTGCACACAACTACTCAATTTACAAAAACACGTAAATTCACCTCGTAACGCTTGTCTCAAAGCCAAAAATTCAGCATAGCTACTCGCTGACTGCTTCGCATTAAACCTATTCCCACAATACGTGAGATCTGCAGAATTTTTGTTGTTTACGAGTTTGGTGTGCATAATTCATTTCGAAGACTGTGTCAGTCAAACGCTAAAACAGCCCGCGCAGCAGAGCTTTGTCAATCATTACAATTACTCTGTTTTATGTTGAAGACCTTGTCTACCGCGTCTTTTCCAAATAAGGCTCTACGCTCAACGCTGCGATGCTGACTGTCACGTACGTGTTTTCTGTGATTGCGCCGTTTTTTCGTTCAGTAAGGGCGCGTATTGTACACATTGTAAACTCAACAGGACATTCGTTCGATATAAGCGCAGTCAGCACAGAATGAAGCATTAAAGATCCGAAGAAGGGTAAACTGAGTGGTAGCTGATGGAGGTCGTGTTGAGATTTGTCTGTTAGGACGTAGCCTCAGTGAGAGCGTGTTATCGCTATCGATCTGATACATTATATCCTATCGTGTAGGTTTCTCGACACGTACAAGCAAAGAACTCGTTGTTTTTTCTTTTTGTATTCAAAAATATTCTCGAATACGCTTCGCTTTTAGTCCGCATGCATGCCACCATGATCTGTCTTCGTTTTCGTTTGTCGACCAAGGTGAATTTTCAGCATCATATATTCTCTGCATCTGTCTAAATTGAAATGTTAAAGGTGCAGTTTTAACAGTTAACACCATCCGGAAGGCTGTGCCCTTGAGCTAAAACATTGTTCGGGGTAATCGCCCCCAGAACGACCTACACAGTCATCATCGAGCAATCTCACCCGTATTTTCACCGAACGCTCTGCGTACGCTCATCATTCACGCGGCGCATCGCGGCGCAAAGTTTGTCTTTGCCCCATGCACGCGTGCTCGGCGTGCCCTACAAAGAAGTCGCTCCCGAACGCGGCCTCGCTTCAAGAATGTGCCTGAGAAATCTTCACGGGGCCGACTAAAACGGTGTAACACGCTTCGGCGTTTGCGCGCGCCGTCGCACGTCTGGAGCGAGCGGACTGAATGCGTATTAACCGTACGCTGCGTCTCTTTGTAAAGCGGAAGCATGCGATTCACCGTGCGCCAATGGAAAGCGGCGTAACAATGAAGGCTCTCAATACTCGGGAGGAGGTCGTCAGGTGGGTCCAGGAAGCCTTTCTTACCGCGATGAAAAGGCCGCTATAAGAACGAAAACAAATCGCACTTGACACGACCGGTAGCACAACAGCGCCTCGCTCGGATGGCCACACATTGTCGAGGTCGCATCTCGCTCTAGGGCATTGGTGTGAAGGCGCGCACTGACCGGAATAGAATGGCCGCGTCCAACGCTTGCCCCGTCTGACTCCCCAGTGAGGCTGACAGGAAGAAACTGTGTTTGCACGCACGATTATCTCAAAAGGCGAGCTCTATATGCCAGTGCGCCTATTGTGTACTTATCGAAAATGTCATTATTTACTGTTCATTAGCATAGCTCTGTACAAGCAACATCGAAAACGCTACTCTACGGGCAAGAAAGTGCCGTGCAAGTGACGCTTTGTAGCCCTGTTGGATGTAACAGAAAGCCTTGAAAATAATACATTAGGATAAGATTTGTCAAAGCCTGCAGCAATATTTTTTTGCCTGCCATGATTTAAGTTAAGACGTTGTATCAAGAAAAGCTCGTCTGTTTGCAGTTAATCGCAATATACCGTCACTGTTCTGCTTTTTCGAACACCCTGCGACGGGCAGTTCATACAGTTGCTGTGCAAGATAATTGTATAAAGAAGTTTCGCTCTGAATTGAAGATTCAAAGGTGCCTGTCATTAAATAGCATGTATCCGATGTTACTGTACACCTGTCACCTAATGAAATCGGTTCCCATAATTCTTTTGTGTTGGTGCTGCTATTATACATTTTCATGCATCGGGGGGCACTTGGCGTTTCACGGTTTCGCTACTTCTGGATTTTTTTATTTGTGGCTCTTTTTTTTTTCTAAAAGAGCCAAGTCTACTTTAACTGAAACTGAGAAAAACGCAGTTTCTTGCTACTGACGGTATGGTCGGGCCTGCTCCTACCATTTTTTACCAGTGTGTTCATGACACCAAAATACCTAAAATCTATATTGCGGCTAAAATGTATATAGCCCACTGTCGTCGGTATTCAGGAGTCAAGTTTGGATTTGGCTTTCATAAATTAGAGCATTTCATTAGAGCTTTAATTTAGCTCTTAAAAGATGTCTAAAACGATTCGAATGTACGGTATACCATTATGTGATAAAATCAACATCATCCTTGTGCTTCCGTCGGTGCCGCCCTTCATCGCCTGGGCGTAATGGCGATGACTAGACTTGGAGAGCGAGTGGTCCCTCATGGCAAAAGCGCACTATTCTGGATTGTCGGCAGCGTTTTCTTGTTCTTGGCATCTACTGCTTGCTTGCTTGCTTGCTTGCTTGCTTGCTTGCTTGCTTGCTTGCTTGCTTGCTTGCTTGCTTGCTTGCTTGCTTGCTTGCTTGCTTGCTTGCTTGCGTTGGCTCTTACCCACTACGGGGGATCGGCCATGAAATCAGCGGTTAATAAGACATTCAAAAGTATTTTTTTTAGCTAAAGAATGAGGAATAAATCAATTGCCGATAGAATAAACGAAAATTTAAGAATGACTTGTCGAATAAGGAGCAGAATAATACAAAAATATGAGAAACAATGAACGAATGAAATGAATTGTGGAGTACCAAATTTTGTTCAGGAATAAGTTAGCAAGGAATTCTTCATGTTGCAAGCCTTGAAAAGTGTCCGAGCTCTTCCTCTTCTTCTGAGATCGTTTTATGCCGTGCCGTTTCGGATCACTTCGTCAAGGAATAGACCGGTGCCCAATATCTTCATTTCATATATCTCTTATTTCAAATACACCGTCTTGGAGCGAAAGAAGGACATGATACTGTAGCACCAAACTCGAAAAGAAACACTAAAAGCCCAAAGAAGTAGGAAAGTCGGCTTCTTACTCTTCATATTCGAGCATTGCCCCACAACATCATGTCCTTCTGTAAGTACCAACTCGCCTAAGCAAAACAAATTGTGGAACAAAAGCACGATAGGAAAGCAGCTAGGACATAATAAAACAGATTGGATGCGGTCATGTTGGTTCTTTTGGTAACGATTGTTGACGCAGCGCTGGTTTAATGAATCTGGCTTAGTTTGATTCAAACAGATGCCAAATTTGGCTCAGCTTTTTATTAGAAACTGCCTTTTTGACTTCGCATTACAAGGAGGAATTGCCCTATTTTAATTACAGTTGTTTAAAAGGGAAAGACACTTAGGCGCGCTTTACGCTCCCGCGAAATTTAGCCCAGTTTCGATTTCTGTGTTTGGCTCTTTTGGAGAAAGAAAAAGCCACAAATGAACTAGGGCATTGTACTGTTCAGAATTGCTCACTACGAGCACGATACGAAACCGCTGCAACAGCAGCCTGTTGCAGAAGGCTCTGAACTTTTTTTTTTTTTGAAGGAGCACTGAGGCACCAACAGCGCAGCTACAGAGGGCGGATCAAATATGTCTGCACGATGGCACTGCCTTCTACAATTTAAGTCGTGCGTAACGTAAATACTACCTTGTAGTATACCAAAAATACCGAAACGGCAAACCGCACAAAATATTGCCAGCGTTGAGGTACAACTGCATCGAAGCAAAATCTCAAAACGACAACTAAACAATGCATTTTTCTTTATAAGTTGTACATTTCGCGTAATACCAGTATGAATAATGAAAAAATGGTGCACACTACACGGTGTCTAAGGAAACATATTCGCGCTTTACGATGAGGCTTATAGACCACTCCGATTTACAATAACCGAAGAAGGCCGCGAGCTGACGAAGTGAAAGGAGCTGTATTACACTATCATATCACCGTGAATAGGAGCCATTCACCAAAGAAGACCGCGAGTTCATGAAATGAGAATTGTATTACACGATCATGTTGCCCCAAAGAGGAGCGATCACATCCGGGCAGTCGGGCAGAGGAAAGGCTGGTAGACAAGGACCGTGCTGGCGAGGAACATGCACGAAGTGGCCGCCGCTAGGCTCATGCTTAGGAAAGCATTGTTCCAGCCGTCGGTTCGGGGAGAGCCCACCTCTCCGGCGACGAACGCCACGGTGCATGGCAGGTACGCGAAGCTGGCCATGACGTAGTTGAGCCGGTATATGGGCGAGTACTGCAGGTCCAGGGTTCCCATCAGCACCCCGACCAGCATGAGGAGCGTGCTTACGAAGAAGCCAAACGAGGCCATGAGCAAGAGGAGCTCGTCCAGGCGAAGCTGGTAGCGGGCGTCCACTGCGTAGCCATCGGCCAGCAGACTGACCACCAGGGAGAAGCACAGCACTACCTGCCAGACGTTGAGGATGCCGGGCGCGGATTTCATGTACACGCGCACGCTCGACATGGTCCTCGTCTCGTCGAGGCCCTCAGAACGTCGAGGAGGCCGGAACGAGGGAGACAGCCGACACTTGCTCCTCTACCTCTTCTTCTTTGGGCTGCATAAAGGCTCGAGCTCACTTGGCCTGTACACTGTAGTCGAGACAAGTGTATCACTTAACGCCAGCACACTTATCTGGTGTAAAAAAAGCTATTTGCTGAAAGGCAAAAACGTTGGCGTGGAGAGAGTTTTTTTTTTTCTCATTTCCTATATCCTATGCTAGCTGGCGTAAAGGTGCACAGGAAAGTAAGACTAAAAGAACAGTGCATAAATAAAGCAAACGTGCTAAAATAAATTAGAAGAGGTGGAGGACACTTAGGGTAGTCGCAGTAATGCTTTTGTTTAACTCACTCTTTCTCTTCCTTTTTTTTCTATCTCTGTAGCATTCAATTAGGGAAACCGCAAACACAAATAATATTTTCTCTTACCTAAAATTATCTCTTTAGAATTATCCTTTTTTTTTCCACTCACACATCCTATAGCCGCACGATTCGTGATCGATCCCCCGTGGTTGGTTGTGCCATTCCTCTAGGATCAACCAACCAACCTTAACAGTTAACCCAAGAAAGACAAGCATCCCTCTAATGCATAGCTCATTACATTAAACTGTATGCATTCGCCTAGAAAATGCAACTAAGCAAGAATGCCATTTGTGTATTATTTTTAGAGTTTTTGAGCCAGTAAATAAAAGTGCAGAAGTATGGCATCTTTTTGAAAAGTTGCACTAAGCATATGCGCCTGTTAGTTTTTACGTCCCTTCTTGCACATGTCCACGCCAAACTAAAACGCCAAAGATGGCGTTCCAACACGCCACGTCGCACTAAATATCGTGAGGAATTCCGTTCTATATGATTCATCGTGTTGTTTTCGCATGGCGATTGCTGAAAAAACGTGGATTGCGAAACTACAGGGACGCATTACGCGGCCGAGTCGTGAACGCCACTACAATGCGTGGGCGCAGACACGGTTCTTGCGAGGATTGGTTAAACGCCGCTATTAAACTGCATTGCATGAGGCAAACCGCAAGCGCATAAAAACACTTTTTTCCCCAATCATTTCAAGTGCCTTGTTCGCTGACGTCGGCATTCGCAAAAGGAGACGACGTCCGCATATTCGAAAAGAGGTTGATGTCCTTTAAGCACGTGGAGTAACACTTGGGCAAGAAGCGCGTGGAAAATACCTGTTAAATGTCGTCCTGTTAACTTGATGGTAACTAATACAGATCTGAGAATAAAAGAACACAGTATAAATAATTGTTGACAGGACGACAGTATTAGGGAAAGTTTATTAACGTGCACTCAACGAGTGGCGACCGTTCGTGCACTCGGCCACTGTCGGAATGCCGCCGCCGGGGCCGAGGTTTGAGGAGATCAGCGGCGGCGCAGTGCAATCTAAAACCGCCAGGTTACCGCGTCGAGTTAGCTCCAAGTTCTTCTTTTGGAAGTGCACCTTCGGCAAGAAAGGATGTAAGGGAGAGAGAGTGAATTTATTAGAAGGCAGATAGGTCAGCCTGAGCTATTGAACTCTAGCCTGCTGCTTTGCGCAGGGGAGAAGGGAAAGGGAGAAGAAGTAGGGTAATGAGTGGGAGAGGAAGAAGGGGTGCGTACGCACAATAACCACGTAACAAGGTGCTTTCAGTCTGTAGCCCTGTGCTCTTAAGCAAACGTGTAACTGCATTTGTAGCAGTTGTTGACACTACCTCATCGCACATTGCTGACGAAATACCACTTTCGCTTACTTTTGTCAGACTGATTCCTCGGTCGAATTATTCTGACGTCACTGCATAAATCGCATAAGTTCAACGACACGGCAACGCCATTTGGGTGCTGTATCACGTTCGCTGACCTCTTCATCTTCACCCCGCTGCCACTGTGCATACGGTTCATTCCTATCTCCTGCTTTGCTGTTTCGACTCTATTCGATATGGCTCGTTGGTGTCTTGTATACTCGCTCTTTTGAATGCAACCGCATTGTCCCGATGCCTCTAGGTACTCCGCTTTGCCGTTTCATTAAGCCTAAGTTACTCTGTGGAGTGTGCGTATGCGCTTCGCTGCACGGCTTTACCGCCGCGGTGTAGCACCTAAAGTTGCGCCTCTTCATTCCTTAAATAAGTTTTCCTCTTGCTCTCTGCTGTGCCCCTGGTTGCGCACCACTTCCTTGTCCTTCTCGTTAGCTTACATTGGAGAAGAAACAAACAAATAAAATGTCATCTCGGTACAGCGCAGCGCTCACCGCTCGGCTGCCGCTTCACCGGTAGAGTATCTATTTAGAGCGAATGCATACCGTACGTTCTTTCCAGCGTCCATTCGCGGCAATATGTCGGCATGTCTCAAAAAAGAAAAAAAAACACGAAAAGAAAAAAAAACGAAGGTATAGGCAGCGCCTCACTTTCTTTGGCATTGCTGTATAACCACCTCTTTGTTGGCGGTTCTTTTGACGATTCATCGTTCTGTCTCTGCGAGGCTGCAGCCGGCGTTGCTTGGACGACCCCATCAACTTTCACCATCGCAGTTGTACAAACTACTAGTCAAACAGTTTCTTACAATTACCTAGAGGGAAAACTAGCTCCGTACGCTGTTGCACTGCATGGGGATGCTGTTATGCTTCGGATTCAAATAGGCGTCGTTCTCGAAGGTTTTGAACACTCTGAAGACGTGCCCGCCGTCGCAGCTTAGCGCGTAATGTGTGGCGCTGCTAATCTTGAGGGTGGAAGTTCGATTCCCCGCCGCGGCGGCCGCATTTCGATGGGGGCGAAACGCAGATAACACACGTGTGATGAGATTTAGGTGCACGTTAAAGAATCCCAGGTTGTTTAGGTTAATCCGTAGTCCTCCACTGCGGTGTGCCTTATAATCATATCGTTGTTCTGGCACGTGAACCCCGGAAATAATTACTATTACGCCCTGAATACGCGCCTGGCTATGCAGTAGCGTGCCGATCTCGCAATGGTTATTTTTTAAATTAAACAGCGCATAAAGAGCAGGGGCCAGTATTCACAAAACTTCTTTCGATAGAGTGCATTTGCCCATTGGTCAACCGTAATCGCTAATGATATGTCCCGCATCGTGATTGGCTGAAATATTATATTAGGAAAATTTTTAGTGTAAGACGCTCTTGCGCATACGGGTTCTTCTGTTTTTTTTTCTTTATGTTTACGGGAACGTATTTTGTTTATGTGAACGAAAAGCGCTACGCCGGCTATGAACGAGGTTAATAAACGGCGTATGTGTGGTGTCGTTCTCTCTCGCGTCCGTGTTTGCAGACCTTACTTTTTTCCACAATGAATCCTTACGAACTGGCACAGCTTTCTGTCGCCCTGTGCGGTACTTGCTCGTTTCTGCATATAATCCTACGAAATTGCTTCACCCCTCTTTATTCTCGTTTGATTAGAATTCGCAGCGATATGAAACCGGGGACTGCTGCAAAGGAGAGTATAATAGACCAATTCCCCGAAGCACCTGGGACCGCATTGAAGGAGCTGGTCTTATGCGACGGGTCATCCGGTGTTATCCGTGGACGTGGCCGATCGCCGCATTTTTTATAGGCCCGTTCTTAATATGAAGGGCAGACACCCGAACGGCCGCCTAACTTTGAGGAACTGTGAGGAAACATTGTTCTCTAAGAGTTATCTGAATATGAGCTCGAACTTATGGGGAAAAGTAGAACATCAAAGAAAATATACGTGATACTTTAGCAAATTTGAACGGACAAAAGAGAAACACTTGCTTTATACGCCGCCATATTAAGAAAAAAAACATTCCGAATGAACCCTGACTAAAGCAGTTGGAATTTACAGAGCTGGAGAGATATATTGTAACATTGTTTAGTTTGTTTAATTCATGTTCAAATTGTGCGTATCTTCGCAGTAGTAAAGTTAAGCAGAAGAATACACCAAATATTTCACATTTGCTTAAAAACATCCTTACGGTGCTCCTCTTCATATCGACCGTTCCATTTCACTTTCCTCTCTTTTCATACCTCGTTATTGGCTGGGACGCAGTCATTCCGTTGTTGCATGCATCGGCGGCTGGGGGGCATCGATAGATAAAAAAAGAGAAGGCGTGGAAGAAGTAGTGGATTCATTAAAAAAAAAAAACGTTCCTTCGTCCACTTTTTCTCGTTTTCGGGAGGTTTTTGATTACTTTTCGGAAACAGAAGCTTTCACCAAGATTACTTTTTAATCAACTACCCCAGTTTCTCGCATAAACATGTTACCTTCGGTATTGAGCTGCATTATTTATGCTTTGTATACACCTGCGATATGAATGAAGGTGACATTAAGAAGATGAAAAAAACAATCACACGGCCTCTTATGCATTTCCGTAAGGCTACTCGCAGAACAAAGCCATTTTGTTCTTCTCAGTCAACTGTATTGATTGCCCCCTCCCACCCACCCCACCTTTGGAAGTTCTCTGCATACAACGTGGTTTTGCACTGCCTCCGGGATCGGAGGCGTTGAAAGCTTTCGGCACCTCACGTGGTTATTCAGTGCCTCCGTGATCGGTCCACCTTTGACCAAGCGACGATGTCATGTGATGACGTCATGGTTACGTTATGATGACCTCACAAACTTTGGCTACCCTTGACCGCATCACATGACGATTGTTTGCACCACTCAGGTTGACGCCGACGGTCACTTTTCGTGTTTGATGACCAAGGCTTTCGCCTTAATAAACGTTGTTCAACATTTCGAAGACCCTGGCAGAGGCAGGTAATAGATTTTAAACTAGCCGTATAGACGCGAAATCTAATAAACATAGCGTACAGTTTGGAAACAAGTTCTACAACAATCGCCTGCTTCAGTGGTTCTACTAAGCTTTTATCATGTGTTAAAACAAAGGTGACAAGAGGGAAAGGTAACTATGGCTGTGTATAAAATAGCCTCCTTCAATGTGTTCCGCAATTACCTTATTCTCGTGTCGTGAACTGGCAGTCTGCCTGCAATCCCTGTAGCCACGAAAGCGTGTGTCTATTGAATTGACCGACGTTTGGTGTAACGTCATCAAGCGTCAGTGTGCCATAATGGACATATATCGAGACAAAAAGTGTCCTTCTAGGCCTAATATTAGCTTGCTTTTTTGACTCCCCATTGTTTGGCTCTCTGATTACGCACGGGGCAGTAAAATTGACGACCAATGTGCTTCGCGTCATTTATCTGATTCGACTGTTAATGCAATTTGTTACGACGTGCGCCGAGTATTGTGCTATAGAACGACAGAGAGGGTGAGGGTTCGTAACCAAGCTTGCTCGTGACAGTGAACGCGCATGCCCCGTGCTTTACCGCCCTGAGAAAGCCGTGGCCGGCTTGACCTTGTCTTTTCGTTTAGTCATGGCGGTTTCAGCCAACAATGACGCGACCTAAATGGCATTTCGTACGACTTAAAAAAATAATAATAAATCTTCCCCTTTGTTCTGACTTGAAAGTGCGCATGATTATCAAGCCATGCTTTTCTGCTTCGGAGGAGCGCATGAAAAAGTCATTCCGCTCGAATCTTGCTTTACTTTGTCACCACGCGCTCAAGGTCCGTTTTTTGTCCACCACGCGCAGCTTTGTCGGGTGCCTCCTTCTCTTCTTCCCTCACGACGACGTCCACAATGGGCCATAGTGGCCGGAGGTTCCCATCCTTGACCTGTCACTCGTCGCCGCACTCACGATGGGCAGGGTTGCGGACAAAATAAGAAAAGTTTGGGGAGCGAATAAAAACGCGCAATAAAATCTTGGCGTTGCATAGAGGCCAGAATCCATTCAAGATTGTCTTTCCCCTCCGGCATGAGACGCGTTGTGCCCATCGTGGGTGGCGGCTGCCAAACTCTTTCTTCTTTACGGCTATCCAGTCTTTATGTACAGCGCGGTTTCACCTTTGAAAAAAAGTAAGTATTCAAGAAGAAAGAATTCAACTGGCTTTCGAAGTAGCCGGCGCGCGTAATTTAAGCCGTGGCATGTTAACAACTCATCTTGAACATATTCAAATAGGGCTTCCAAACCATTAAATCCGCGTGAGATAAAAAATTAAATTTATTAGCGAGATAGTATAGTCAGCCAGTGCTTAAGTTACGTGTGGGCTCAGCACACTATACGTATGCCTGTCGCCATGGAGGCCAACATTGGAGTAGCCGGGGGATGGAGGCAGGGGAGGAAGAATCCACCCCCCCCCCCCCGAGAATTTTAAATTTTGCATGTGTGTATACACACGCACACATACAAACGAACGCACTCTCACACATAAAGTATGCCTGAACCCCCCTCCCCCCCGGCACCTCCACCCCCAATAAATAAAGAAAAGAAATTCTGGCTACGTACGCCCCTGGAGGCCAACCTAATGCTGTCTTTTCTGCAGCATTCTCTGATACATCCATGTGAACAATAAGACAACGAAAGCATGATCATGAGTATTCATGGAGCGATATTATTTCACCACACGCAAGGAATGTACCGCACTACAAAACAGTTTGTTGGAAACGTATGTCTTTTATATACGTTTATGAGTGTGCTTATGCGTAGCGAGTTTTCGACACTTACAGTAAATGCAGTGTGCTTCGTCACGCCGTTCATGTGATGCTACGAAGAGCGATGACGTCGCATGTTGGTGACTTGGCTGATCCTTTAGTCGATCAATGTGGGCACGGGGCCCTGAATATCGATCCTACCTTGATGTTCATAGTTCATTCATACCATGCTGTTCCACTCTAAATTTCTGCATGTAATGATCCGCAATATCGTTCACACTATTCACCACCGTTTTCAATCCTGGTAAATTAGAGGGACACTAAAGAGAAAAAAGTATTTTCTCGTATTAGTCAATTACAATTTCACAATACCTAAAGCACCGCTCTTACCGCCAGAGGATGTTTGGTAAGAGAAAAAATGCGCGCAAAGAAAACACAGGTGTGGGACGCTGTCGTGAAGTTCCCGCATCAGCTCGCCGTGACGTTATATCTTTCGACGACGTCTGATTAGGCATACGTAATCATTCGTGGCTAAACATTATCTGCATTGTCCTCTAAGGGACTCAAAGTCTGAACATTGCAAGTTTCAAAAAACCTAATTGAACCGATGTGGCCAAAATACACAGAAAGACTGAAAATCGTGACGTCAATATGACGTTTACGGGCTGCACTTTCGGCACGAAATGCAAATATAAAACTTTGACCTTCATTGCATCTTCAAATGATCAATCTATGATGGCGAAATTAGTAATAGATTTGTGGAAGAATAATTTATCTGTACGAACTGATTTAATGTTTCACTTTCGTGTGTCTTTAATTCACTTCGCCACATAGAGGTAACCATATATATGTTCGTGCGAGCGTTTCAATGTTTGCTTGTATGCACATGCAAAGTTGACAAATTTCGGAGAGAGGGGCTACGCCAGGGGGCCTCCCCTGGCTACGCCAATGCTGTCTATCCTTCGGTCCCTCGTCTTTCCTGTTCCGCTGCTCGTGCCGGTATTTAGAAAGCTATCGTGTTGTGAACCCACATACATAGACAAAAGTGACTTCTGTCGTTCCCAGCAGCGTAGTCACCATAAACCTACATCAGAGCTTGCCTAATTCAAGTGCTGAAGTCACGTTACATTCCCGACAATAATTCCACCAAGCGATCTAAACGACGCTTTGTATTTTACGGCGCCCCTTGCTTTCTTAGCGGCTGCAGAGAGACGGGTTCCATTGAAGGACGCCGAGACGCTGGCACCATCTCTCGAACGCCGGCAGAACTCTTTGTTACGGTGCGCTCTTCGGAGTGTTCTTGTTTGCTTCGCATCGCCTCTAACAGCCTCTTGCAGATGGCGCGGCTCGTCCGCTCGTGGAGAATTTATGGCTCTATTAATTTAAACTTCCCAGAACGGTCCATTAAACCACAATTTGTGTTAATCGTGTAAGGGAAGGGGGATTGCGTGTACTGGTTTTTGCAGCTTTGTTTCGTCCTGCTCAGAAACAGTCCTGGGCAGTTAAAGAGTTTGCGTTCGACGCAAAACATACTTTCCTCTTTAAGGGAAGATTATTGGTTAAATCTAAAAATAAAATATGGTGTGCCGCTGTTTGAAATCGCTAGAAATGGGCTGTGTTTATGGCTTACGAGTTTATACATTATAGCTCTTGTTTGTGCTTAGAAATATATTGTAAAGAATTTCATTTCGGAGCAGGTGGAAGGGGGGAGGGGCGTCATAACAAGTAGAGACTTAGTGGTTGTGCCTCGGTATATATATATATATATATATATATAAACACACGCCCACGAACATACATAAAGTACGGTCGGACATCTCTCCAGCAGAAAAAAATTTCTGGCTACTCCCCTGCAATACAGAATGGTTGTATTCGTTCGATGTTACTATTGCATGTATATCTAGTGCGTTTCTTTTCATGTGACAATCAAGTTCTTGTATTCAGCACCTATAAATCTTACTCGGCAGGGCAAAACTGCTCAGTGACGGCTGTATTCTCTTCGACGGCCACACAGCACGTCACAGTTCCATTATTAAGTGTATGCACGACGTTATCGTGTTAACATAACTTATATTATCTGCTTATCGTCCTACCGTGTGCACGTGTATTTCAATAGCTGAAACACGGCCCGGTGGTTCGAAGAAAATCGTAAAGCGTCGATATTAATGTGACAAATTAACGAGGCATTAGCATCCTAAAGTTGTTGAGTTACGTGCTGTATCGCTGGCGCGTAACTTTACTGCCTCAAACACACTCTAGCACACTTTCATCATAATATAATTTACTGACTTACTAATTCGCTTCTCCTTCTTTTTCTTCTTCTTCTGATATTTTCTGCAGTTTTCTAGCCCCATACAGATTGCGCCCCTCCCCTTTTGTTTAGACTCACTAAGACGTTACCTATTTCCTCAGTTAAAATAAAGACTACTAAAATATCTAACATTTTCTCGAAGGGCACAGAAGCTCTCAGGAACCTCTACTGATCTCCTATGGATTTTCGTCTGTTTCTTAAAATAACCCGAGGAGTCCATTGAGCTGTTTCATCCCTATATGTAGATTTCAGTCTTCAATAAGCGACTGGTTCGCATTATTCATTCCCTGCCGCTTAATATTAGCGGCTGTGGATATTTCGTTAATAACAGCAGTTACAGTTGCATCTTCTGCTACCGCAGCGTCATCGCATCTGTTAGAAACAGAAGGCTGTTGCATGACATCACGGCTATTTCTTACTGTGGTTGATGGTATATTTCTTTATCTCAGTTTACCCCAGTGAGTATTTAAAACAATATACTCTATATTTCTAACATGACATTACATTGAGACAATGGAGAAAAAGAACGAGTAGAAGACGACGTTGCTGGTAGGGCTTGGTCTGCTGCCCTGTGGCTCTGAATATTTCTGTGCCTCACCGGCAAAGCGGATCTGCTTCGATATCGGAACTTCTCCAGCTGTGATAGGTGAATGCTTACGTATCTAAGCCACCAGACGCACAGCTGCCGGATGCCAGGGAGCATATCGGTGGAGTTACTTGCCAGTCTGAAATCACTACTACGCCGCCAGATTGTGCAGACGCCTGAAGAAACCACAGCACAGGTGCGTACTGAGTATGTACTTTTATTGCGTGCTCAGCAACCTAAGACGGTGCAGTTATTATTGCAATAATACACTGAACTTTGACTTCTGTCAGGTTCTACCGTCTTAAGCCGAAAGTACAACGGATATCACGTGACTCGAATTGATGCACCGAGTATTGTGAGAGAAGCATCATATTAACAACGTCCTCTTACGTAAGCTCAGTCTTTGAGTGATCAAACTGCGGTGATCGTATCCTGCTAATACCGCTTGGTATCGTGTGTGGCGGCAGTCCGAACGCCAACCATCAAGAAATGGCTATTAAGTATAAAGCTCGATGTTTTATGAATGTTAGTGCCAGGGTATGGATAAGTTTTCTCATTATATACGCTTCGCCAGGCGGACATCGGTAAGGAGACATCAGCCACTCACGATAGAATTTGCCACGATACAACGATATGTGTATTCGCGAATGACCCCTGCGTTAGGCTTCGTTAAAAAAAGACCAAAGATATTTCAATACACACGGAACTATGCCAAGTTGATATATCCCTCGATCTATTTTAGATCTTGTGTTTCGTGTTCGAGATATGCTAGTTTAACATGAAAGTTCGAGCATGTTGACCTCTACTACTATTCATTTGTCGACATCTTGCCTTCGCGAAGAGCTTTATTGCTCGGGTTATTGTGTAGCAAACTTTAGCATCCAATATTTTTATTTTTAATAGAAGTCGTGTAAAAGGCACATGCTCCATCTCCAAAGCAATTGCCTGCTACCACCGACTGCCAAATCACCATTTCGTCTATTGCAGATTTGTGTGTCCCTACGTTGAAATTCTGGCGTTTGACTTCTGCCTTTGACCGCTAAGGTTCCTCCAGAAGAACGGCGTTCGCGGCAACAGAAGAAGCCGGCGATAGCTACACCAGTGGCACCCACGAAGCATGTTAACTTTGACGGCCACAGGACAAACGAATGCTACGAGTACTGCGCCCCCAAGTGAAGCCTCGCTCTTACGGTGACAACGCACAAGCATCGTACTTGAGACGTAGACCGAGTTGTCTCCAGTATGCCTCCCTACACCCACATGGCTTTGGGTGTCCTCAACATGCTGCACCTCATGATCGGCCCAGCGATCTTCTTTCTGGTGACCACGGCCAATCAGCACACCCGGCTCGTCGTGCTGCGCGTGGACTCGCTCTTCATGGTCTGGGTGTCGGGCGCCTTCTTCACGCTGTCGCTGTTCCTGTTCGCCTGCTGCATTCTGGACAATACGCTGCCACTGCGTAGCATATACCGCACCACGACCGGCACGGCGACCATGTGCTACGCGCTTGTGTGCCATCTTATTCACCACTCAAGAGCTCACGCAGGGACACACGATGTTCGGCCGCGTAGCGGCGGCCCTGTCCGTCATCAACAGCTTTGCTTATATCGCATCAGCATGTTATTGCCTATCAACCTGCCATCCTGTAGGCAAGTACGATGCTATACTCTAAGAATCATCGCACGTGAACTGACATTCTTGATTGGCGCTTTTCCCAACCAGTATGAGAGACGATGAATTAGCCACTGCCACTCGGCGGCGAGAGATTCTACTCATGCATTTGCGCCAGTTGCCGGGATGAAACATCGTTCGAACAAACTGAGACTCTTCTCATTACGTATGAGACAATACGAATATACGCATTTAGTCAATATGTTGTTTTGTAAATAGTCAATACGACATACGTATTTATTGTGTACTTGTTCGCCGTTTTATTGAAGAATACGTTAATACATCCGCATGTCTCGCATCTTGAGTCGCTTTCTACTAGCGTGCTATTCTTTAGTAGATGCCGCATAACTCCAAGTCACTCGTCTTGTGGCTCTTGTGCACTACTTACCTTGAACTACGAGGGCGTTATTGCATTCAACTTAAGGTGCAATGATTGTCATGCTTGTTGGATGAAGGCCTCCACTTTCAGACGGCTAGCGCAGGTTTCTGAGCATAGGCGTGCGCACAGGGGGTGCAGGGGTGCGCCCCCCCCCTAGTCACCTTAGATGGGGGGGGGTGCAAAATCTGCCCAATACATTGACCCCCCCCCCCCCTTGTCACCTAAGAGGGGGGGGGGGGGAGTGGCACTAAATCTGCCTCGTACATTGACTTAGTAAGGGGGCGGTGCGCAGCGATGAACCTTCGCCCCCTGATGGGGAACCCTGCGCGCGCCTATGCTTCTGGGTACGGGCTAGCTGGTATTCCATTTCAAATTGTGATCACAGCGCAAGGAAAGACACGAGACAGAGAGCAACGAAGACGAGCGCTGCCAACTAAATTTTATTGCGGAGAACAAGCAATTTATGAAAAAGCGACATGCGATAAAAACAGCATATGATAAATGACACCCCCTCCGAAACACGAAGCCAACATGATCAAGCACTCTAAACAACAAAGCAAGAACAGCCCCTTCAAACAGCGCTCGTCTTGATTGCTATCTGCCCTGTGTCTTACCTTGCACTGTGATCACAATTTGAAATAGCGTAGGTTTGCTTCTGATGTCATAAGCCAGCCGTCATTGCTACTAACACTTCGAACGCCCGCTTTTTAATGAGTTAACGAAATTTTCACGAGTAATTATTTTATGTGGCTTTGGTTCGAGAAACTTTGTGAGGAGAGGCAGTTCACTATTTAGGTCCGTTGCACTTTCAATCTCTTGGAACATTGCAAGTGAGCAGTAGTATCACGGAAAGCGAAACACTGGAATGATTTGTCAGAGTTAGTCTTAATTTTATTATATCCCTTAAAAAATTGAGACACAAGAATACGAGAGGCTTATCTTTCGCAGAGTACATCTAGACGATTATTGCTCTTTCGAGAGCAATATGAGGACGTAATACACCAGCTTAATTTTAACTATACTTCGCCACAGTCTATGTAGACTGCGTCAGTAATAAGGGACAACGAAAATGGTAATAACAAATTGAAATTAAGATTGAAGTGGCGTTGACAAATTGTCGATCTGGTGGACCTTATTCTCGCCAGACGTGAGTCTGCGCAAGTTGAAAGGTTGCTTTTGCGCGTGTGTATTCTTGTTGCTAACATATCGCAACGATTCCAGTGTTCCCGTTGAAAGATTAATGACCGCTGGCTGTAAGAGGCGAGCTTTTACACAAGTTATCAGCCTCTAGGTCTTCTTTATTTGGAGAAAAGGGAACTTCGATTCTCTAATTAAAAGAGCAAGTTATCGCTAACGTTTCTAATTTTTCATATTTTTTCTTGCATTGTTCTCATTCGCTCGTTTTTCCACTTTAAAAGAAGTTCTTTTTCCACTTCCATCACGAAGTGCTTTATCAACTCGCACGTGTGGCTTTTGTGCTTCTTTGATTTTATTTATTTTAGGAATGTTGAGGCAAGATTTCATTATCTGCGTAGATGGCTGCATCTATAGGAACAATCAACGTTCGGCAGGACGAGAATATTAAGGAGCTGTTTAACTCTGTCGCATGTTCGGTGTTTCTGCTGAGACATCCACGACGCGATTTCTCAAAGAATGCGGCTTGTACGCGTCACTCATTTTGATTATCAGGGGGAAAGTATTTGTAGGAATTCATTTTCAGATAATAGAAAAACGATACAAAACATGCAACAATTTAGTTAAACTTTCCTGTTTTGCTGCTATAGGGGAGTTATCTCGCTGCAATAGTCTACAAAGGCGACCTAAGATACACTGCGCTCTTTCCTGTCTCCCTCCTTCCTTTCCTTCTGGTTGCGCAGCAAGTCGAGTTTACGACTAAGATACACTGCTGACTGCATAATTTATTAACAACTCTTTAAATGATGCAAGCGGGCGCTCCTTAAACATCGTTTTGAGCGTTATAAATTCACACTGCCAATTTGTTGCACGAACATTTTAGCGTTCACTAAACACATTTTATGTATAAGCACGTATACGCTTGTGTTGAGGCAGCCTAATATTGTTTTGTTTATTTAAGAAACACATCAAAGACTAAATATATGGCCTTCGAAAAATGTAACAACTTATCCACATCTTAAATTCGTTCTCAATTATGTATCCCATTTGCAACCGAACGGCATTTAGTGTGTAGAGGATGCACCACGGTCAACGAATCTCCGTAGTCCAAGCGATAGACTGACAAGCTTGAGCTGCTTGCACTCGCGGCTGTTACTTCTGCGACGATTCCGCCATCGTGGTGCATCCGCTACGACTACTGTAAGTGCAGGTATAACTTCATAGTGCCTTCGGTTGGCGGGTGTTTCTCCAAGCATTCTTAGTACTGCGCGATTTTCATTCTGGAGGCTCACCAACTAATATTTCTTTGGATCGTCGAGAGCAGTCGAGAGTGTCAATGCACGCCAAAATTCGATGAATGCGCAGTGTTGTCCAGGCAAAAGAATGAAGAAACGCGTAAGCCGGGCGTATCCATAGAGTGGAAGTGCATGCGTGTGCCATCCTTCGATTATCTATATAAAGAATCAATAAAATGCCTGAACAATTATTTCTCGCGTATATATGCATGAGTGCCGGATTTAGAGGTGGCGCTAGTCTAATCTTGCATCGGCGCATAGCGCAGATGAGTTCTTGTGTCTAGAGGGAGAGAGAGATAGACTATTAGAAAAAGATTTTTGCCGGCGTCTGTATACCACTCTTTCTTTTCCGCCGCCGTGTGCCCTTTCAGTTGATAGCCGGCGTTCGCGTTGTCTTGTTCTCGTTTCTTGTGCCCGTGTTCGCACACATTACTTTCTTTTATAGTGAATGCTTGCCAACACCAAGTAGCTCATCCTTCCATCGTTCTAAATCTCATTTCTTACTACTCATATAGATGACTAAAGTGATTGGTCAAAGAAAGTACTGAAGAAATGGTAGCGACTGAAATGTGTAGTGGAAACTAGGTACTTCCAGAATTACTGTTCTCGAGTTCACGATGGCGTTGTACTGCCAACATCCATTGCGGCAGTAGCGGTGCAATAAATACTTAAAATCGATCTATTGTTTTGAGGCGGGATGTCTTATGAAACAGCAGAGAAAATAATGACTTACAATTATGAGATTAACGCTGCAGCACGCAAGGATTCCATTGATGTTCTTTGAATACAGCTATCTTGATTTCTCTTTCTAAAGTCCTTAAGCCAGTCCCTGCAAAGGGCGGACCATGTGATCAGTGGTTCGAAAATATGTCTAGTGCATCAGCAAGACCGCTGCGTGTATTGCGCCTACATCAGTGTCTTCTGCCCTCTTAAAAGGAGCTCCTGCGAGAGATTGACTAAACTCACTTCTCGAAGGCGGTTAGCCGCTCGCTGTTGCGCTCTACTTTCGCCAAACTTGTGCCTGCAAACTCAGATGGCAGCACAAGCAAAAGTTATGTTCAACGTAACTGCTACAAAGCAGGTATCACGTGTTTCCGGCGATGAACTTTCCGCTTCGCCAAACTTCGTATCAATCCTCCCCCGAAAAAAAGAAACGTAAATTTTCTCTCTCGCTTCATCCTTTGACCTCGTTTTGTCCGTCGATTAATAACTTTCCTCACTCTCGATATTCTCCTGATGGCTGCCGAGTTCTCTTTTCCTTTCCTTCTTTTTTCTTCTCTTTCCTTCAGTTTCCAATATTATTTGCGACCATCAGTATGAAACTTCGAACTCTTAATCAATCATCCATACGGACTACGTGTCACAGGCTCTGTGAACAACGGCAGCAGAATTAGTTTGGAGTCATATTTTAATAAATTTTTATTCGCGCTTTCTCCTCTATTTCCCCTTTTTGTTCCTCATTTCTGAATCGGCTTTGTTTCTTGTGCTTAGTTTGATAAATGATTGATTTCTGTAATCTAATTTGGTAGATGAGACAACAGTGGCAGATAGACCCACTTATGCCCTGGTATGTATAACCTATCTTCTCCTGCTACTCGATTCTGTGGCGCCCTTATCGTCCATGATGCACAGATGGCTGATCACGTCGGTAACGCGATCGAAACACTGCCCTGATCACAGACGAAACGCTAAGAGCTAACGACATTGGCGCAGGATCGTTACCTTATCGCAGTCATTGCTTTGATCTACAGCGCCATTTTACACTACACCCTTTAGAAGAGCAGAAGTTTGGGCTAGTTGGTGATGCAGAGTTGGCAAAATGAAGCGCAGAATCACGGGACAAAAAAGGTGAGACAGATGGGACGAGCGCTTTTTGTCCCGTTTCTTGCGCTTCATTTTACCAACCGGCCCATGTGCTAGCTGGGCCGGAAATGCTCTAGTTGACTTTGTGCGTCGGTGTGCATTTTATTACCACAGCAAACAAAGAAGCCACAGATAATTCTAAAAAAAAACATGGTTGATCCCTCCGTCATAGGAATCGGTGTAACACGAAAGTGAAATGTGCCTTTACAAAAGTAGTTGATTGTTTATTGCACATTGATAAATGAGAGCTTGCACAATGTCTGCTCGTGTTTGGCGGCTTTAGCACTGTCTGTTTGATACGGAGGCGCCTATGTTGACTCATGGTGGCACATCTCCATCCCGACGACTGACATCAATGTTCATGATTAAGCCATTTTAGTAGCTGAAGCAGTTAACATAAACTCGGACACAGGTTTGTAAATGTTCATGCTTGAGCGTCGGAGGCGCAGTGGGTAAAACGCTCGACCACCATCGTCGCGGACCGAGAGGTCGTGGGTTTGACTCCCAGGTCATCCAAATCAACGAAATTTTTTATTGTTTTTATTTGTCATTTGTTTATGTGCATTTTACCGATGTCATATCCGTGACGGAAATGATGTCAGTGAAATCTTGGTGGACCCCGGCATAAAACACCTTCGTATCAAATAGGACAAGCTCCTTTATTTTCACCATTTCACCTTGTTCTTTCAAACTTCTCTCAGTAGGAACGATGAGTCGACGCAACAACCGGCCCAATAATTTTTATTCATATCTTCTTTCCATTTTCTGTCCGGGAACCTGTTATTTCGCTTTCACGGAATCGTGATTAGCCGTCTGTTATGTCCACTTGGCCCATCATGTCTGCTTATGCCTCCAATTTCTTACGTCCTCGACATAGTTTAGCGCAGGCAGAAACAAGGACACAATGAGGCACATTTGGCAACGCACTTTTCCGTGCGTCTTCTCTGCCTGCTTTGCAAGGAAAAATTCAACCAGCTCCGGTTCGCGGACACTGATCAAACAGTGAAACTGGTGGTCTTCCCTTCGTCAGGCTAACGTATTTCTATGTTTTGCAACTCTTTAAGATACGTTGCATCACTGCTCTTTATTAAACACTCTTTATTAAGCTTTGAGGTGGTAGTATAGTTTTATTGCATCTTGACCATACCACTCCTATACACAAGTTTACAAAGAAGCTTCAAATGTGGCCTTCTTCATTTCGGGTGGGCCAGTGGTGAGTGGTGGGATTTGCCCAATTTATGTGGCCCATACCTGTTCATGACGGTGAGAATTTTCTGATAGGCCGCACAGCGGCACCTACCCGTTTGATGACGCGTTTTCTTCATTTTTAGTGAACCAGTGGCGAGTTGTGGGATTAACCCAATTTCTGTGGAACATACCCTTTTTCTTCGTTTTTATGTAAACCAGTGGTGAGTGATGGGATTTACCCAATTCCTGTGGCACATACTCGTTTACGATCAGCGTTCCCACGGCGGCGGACATGAAAGCCTCGACTAAGAACAGCTTGGCTGTGAAAACTCAGATGTCCCACCAACTAGCTCGCTATCAAGCGTCATCAATCCTTGATGATGTCTCAGAGCGGGTCTACCCCATAGGCTTAAAGGTAAACAGGAAGCAGCGCTAAAATTTACTATCGCTAGGTGCATTGACCCTTGGGAACAGCGACGGGAAAGTATGCAATGCCGTTCAATATGTTATATCACAGAAAATGAGATTTACACTAAAACCACGGAACAAAAACTTTGTATTCAACCATAGTACACAGATACCATTATATTTTCTCTAGCACTCTTAAAGGAATTCTCATTCGCTAAGAATCGATTCGACCCCTAATTTTTTTGTCAAATAATAATTTTGATGAAAAATGTTTTTATTACTCAAAACGACAAATTATTCCCTTTCCTATGTTTTGAATATTTTATCTTAGTTACCCGATTCTCGGCCAATCCCCCAGGGTGGGTATGAGCCAAAGTTTTAGGATCTACATCTACACCAAGACTCTAGTCGAAGACGACGAGGTTTTCAAGCGTAAGGCACAACAAACAGCAGCAACAACTTTTCCGGGCCCCGACCCGACATCCGCCGGCTGTCGCCGTCGCCGCGTCAATGACGTCGCCGCCGCCCGATGACCGTCAACGTGGAGTACGTGAGCACTCCCATGGGGATGATCAACGTCCTCCAGGTGATGTGCGGCGTGCCGGCCGTCGCGCTGCTGCTCAGCGCGCACGAACTGTCCTCTATCGCGGGACGCGCTGACGTTCTGCTGATGGTGGTCGTGGCCATCGCCTGCCTCCTCACCTCCATCGCCGCTCTCGTCGCTTGCCTGACGGGCTCTCCCGACCTGCCCTACTGCTTCCTCATGAAGTTCCACTCGTCCATCGCCATGGCCGCCTACGTGCCCAGCAGCGCCAACTACATGTGCCACGAGTCCAGACTGGAGCCGTACTCGCTGCGCGCATTCGCCGGCGTCGCCTGCATACTCACGGGACTCATGTTCCTCGCGCATGCGATCGTCGTCCATCAGCCGATCAGCGGGAACGTGTGACGTTCGTCACTAGGGCCGGCTTACATTGCTGAATTATTTGTTCCTATTTTGTGTACCTCTATAAAGCTCGACGTACCTGAGAGTGCGCGTATTTATACTTCGCTATATTCACAGAAAGCATTAATTACCATGCTGATTTAATTCGTTACCGTAACATGTAGCGAGCTAAAATGACAAAACCTTTTGTTCCTAAGAAGTATATCATATTGTATGGTCGACTTTGCTCACAATTTCCTGGTGCTTGTTTGATATCATAAGAACTATTAGTTCTCCAACATACTAATTATTCCATATTGAAAATCCTCCTGTGCCGAAGCGAGAGTCTCCCATAGCGGTCTTGCCGTGCTATTAGATATCTTTGAGCGTAGGCGTGTGCACGGGGGGAGGGGAGGCCGCGCTCAACGTCTGCTCCATACATTGACTTAATAGGGAGGGGCACGCCGCGATGAACATTAGCCCCTCCTGAAGGGGAACCCTGCGCACGCGCCTATGTCTTTGAGGGCTGGGACGACTGCAGCGTGATCACTAAACAAAAACAAATACAGGTGGGCGAAAAGAACGAAGGAGAAAGGTACACTAGTCAAATAAAGACATAAGCGTGTTTGCTCTCGTTATATATCAGTATAAAACATACACATGGCGGACGAGCTGAAATGCATGAAAACAATTCGCGTGCATATACGCACGTCACGAAGCAAAGGGCACAGTGCCCGTCGTATACAAGGGTCGTTTCGCGGAAGATAAGGCCGCCGTAGCGAAATGGAAATATGATGAAGGGGTCGTCCACGAAGTTATAGGCTGTGGAATGGCACCGGAACACCACACGATGACAGTGATCATGGCCTGAGACCAGCGACCGCGAGACCACCTCAACCCTCGTGAACTGCAACTACACGGCATACATGCAGCTTCTGTACTATTCGAAATACTGGTTAGTGGAATTCATCTGCGTGAAACATGTCTGGAACCACCTTTATCCAGTCAGGGCTGCAAAATGCGGGCCGTCTATACCATTTTTTTTTCAGATTTTCGTTAGCTTTTTTTTCTGTTGCTTCGAAACTTATGGTCGATAGCTTGATTTGTATTAGCCGGCAGTTATTTCTCAGCTGTGCGCGCTCCCATAGAAGCGTAGAACTTTATTTTTATCGGATAGATCATATAAGAAGAAAGAACGCGAGAATCAAAAATGAGAATGCTTAATAACAAAAACGCTTATTATCGCCTGCTGTCTCTGAGTCCGTCCAGCGCTAAATGGTGTGTATATAACGCTCGCCGTTAGCTACGTGGAGGATCTGCGTTTCGTGGCGTAGTGGATAGCGCCACTCGCTGCGGAGCAGGAGGTCCCTGGTTCGATTCCGCGCTTTGGAAGCATTTTTCTGAGTTTTTTTCTGTGGGGACTTTATAGATATATACATACTTATACATATACGGTGCATGACGGCGGCGACGGCGACGGCAAAATCCAGCCGAGACTGTCCATATAATTGCTATCGCAATAAAATATAGTAACAAAATGACAATAAGTTTATCAAACCTTGCACATACATCGAAGGAGAAAAGCACAATTTTCAGCAGTGGCCACATCTAGCAAAATTTTTTGAAATCCTTCCTTCGGTCGTCTGCGACGTGCTTCGATATTGAAATTTCATACTACCACAATTTTGTTACGAAACCTAAGAAGATTTCAAAAGTCACATATGACAAAACAAATATTTCTTTGTGGTTAAAATTGTACTCTATATTTGCACTTTTGATGGACTTATATCAAAATAAGGAGATTTCAAACGTCACCTATGACAAAAGAAATATTTGTTTGTGGTTGAAATTCTACTCAATATTTGCACTTTTGACGGACTTATATCAAAGTAGTTCGAGAAAGTTCAAGACGGCCGCCCTCACTGTAACCGTTCTGTAAAAAAAAGACAGTTATCTCCACAATGAATGAATCGTGAGGCTATGGCAAGCGACTGAAATTATGTGCGCTCTCTTAAAGGTGTTTTCGTTATAATAGGAAGGAATATGTATAAATGTGGGTGCCAGACGTCATAACAAACATGAGTTCCTCTTCTCCTTCTAAAAAAAAAAAGAAGTTCTGCAAGGCATACAATTCACTCTGTTAGTTTAAGAGATGTATATATAGCATGAGCACTAACCAATGGCAAGCAGTTCTTGCAGACGAAAGACTTCGTGGAGGGTGCGACAGTTTGTGCCAGTGCACGCACATTGGTCATTACTCTGGCTGCATAGTAACCGAGTTTTGTAATAATCAGAAAGGAGCACGATGAATGCACGATGAATGGGACGTGTACAAAGAACCTGGTGGTCGGTATGTATACAGAAAACGGAGCATTTTGAATAGATTGGTTGCATAGGATCGGTGGAGGCAAATCAGTGAATCCAACAGCTCGTTCATTCTGACGAAAATGCCTGCTACAATAGATAAACAGACTCCGCAAGGAAGACAGATTGCTTGAATAGTACTATGCTCACTAGGTTGGCTTCACAGAGTTAAGTGGTCGCTTGCACTATGCGGCCGTCATATTCATGGCCTTTCTGTCGACATGCTCGGGTATCCTGTTAAATTCAGCTTATTAGACCAAAGTCTAATATTCCAAAACATCTAGCATTCATTCATTTAATTGGAAATTGAACTAGACTATTGGGTCAAGCGATAGCTGAGAGCAATTAATTGATATTCTGTTGCCTTTAAACTTCAACTACAATAAGACGAAAGAAAAAAGAAAGAAATCCACGCATCTCCACGAAGCGAATCAAGAGGAGTGAGTGAAGCTTGCCGCGCCCTCAGCTCCGGGTCCGCTTGGCGTTTTTGCCGTTTTGCCGCTGCTTCCCGAGCCTTCATATCCGGGGCAGCTTGTTGTCTGTGTAGACATTGGGCCGCCACATGCCGCGCCTTACGTTCGTTTCCATCTATGGCAGAAAGAGAATGTGTGGTCTGGAACGCGCTTATATACACATTTTCCCCGCAGTGCCCTCTCGCTTATTTTCAAGGCAGCGTACATTGTGCTGTCACATGCTTTGATTGATGGGTGCTTAAATGTCGGTGTAAATCTTCAAGCTGTCGAGGTTCCTCCTCCTCCTCTTGTGGATGCATCGCGTTTATCAAATCAGTAATGACGTCACCGTCGTTACCTCGACTATATTCTCGTTGCTTGGCAGCAATCATATCTTTGTGTTCATCATAAAGCTGCTTATACTTGTTACATGGTGCTGTGCCGTGCCCACGGACGCCATACGGACAAGCCTCTGCCTTAAGGTGCTTCGCCTCTAAAAGAAGACAACGGAAACAGAGTCGATAGGACGAATATGGGCATGCCCGTGTCCTCTCAGCTGTTCTTCTGCGCCTAAGGTTTACTACTTACGGACTATTGCAGCTTGAACATATTCTCATCCTAGTTTAAAGCTTGAATATTTGCTGGGCGGCGTCGAACGAACTTCCGTCGAGGCTGATGTCACAGTAACTATTATGCACATTTGGGGGCATGGATAAAACAATAAATCTCGCAAAAAAATCACAACTAAACATGTCCCTGATACTGTGAGAAATCTAAGGTGTCGCATAGTTGTATTAATAATTACCTATGTGTTTTTTTTCTTCGAACATCTGATGTCAATTTATAAAATGTTGTAGCGCCAAAAGGAACTTAGAAGAGGGTGGGTGTAGGCCTGCTGGTGATTCATGATTAGGAAGAGTGATCGCAGAAAACACACGGGTTCGTATTGTATTTTTCTATGTTACGTAGGCATTCGGTTGTCACTTTTCTTAACTATGAATCACCAGATGGAACCGTGCTGAAATAGTTCGCCATTTTTCTTTGTTTTATTAATGACATTGACAATGTACATGGCGACACATGGTAACACAGGCGAAAATGTGAACAGCACAGGTACTAAAAAACGCACTATTTTACAAAAGAAAAAAATAAAAATACTGTACAAGGGTTTCCCGGCAACCACCGCGGCCACTTTTAAACAAGGAGCAGGGTTTTTTTTTTCTTAGTCGTCAACAGATGTGGCTGAGTGGCTTGTTGAGGCGGCGCCTGGTCACCCCATATTAGTTTTCATTTTCCCACGTTTTCATACTTTGGTCCATCTGAAGCAACGGTCCGTCATTTGTTAATAATCGCTCTCTGCAGCACTTTGTCCACTTGTATGTCATAGCACATTGTGACAGCCAAATGAATCGAGCAGACAGGTAGACTAGGGAAAGTATAGAGGACGTTAATTGTTGTCTTTAACTGTAGTGTACTAATTGTGAGATAAATTGAAATGAATTGAGGTCGACGAAAATTCACCCATTTCGTCCGTGGGATCTGAACCGCAACCCATTCACCGTCTGTGCTACGAGCGGCGCTGGCTAACGCTCCCAGGGATTACATGCACAAAAATATACAACGAGGTGGACGGGGAAGCGCCTTTCGTCGTAGCTCAATTGATAGAGCGTCGGACGCGCAAAAATTAGAAGGTTGTGGACTCAGATCGCACCGACGGAGTGAGTGGCCTTTGGTCCACTTAGATTTACTTCAATTTAAGTCACAATTAGTAGGGTACAGTTAAAGACAACGATTAACATTTTTTATGCTTTCCCTGGCCTAATTGTCTGTTGGATTACTTTGGCTGTGTCTAACAAACAAACGATCCCCACGGACAAAGTTCCCCGTCTTCCATTCAGCAATTTGAGAGGAGTATTCAGCACACTCAATTCAATATGCAATAAATGTTTTTTGCACGAACATACACAACTAGGCAAATTGGTCGCCAATTTAAAAAGAAGAAAGAGCTCGTTTTATTTTATCATACATAAGCACTGAAATTCAATCACGTCGGCGGCAAAATGTGTCTTTGCCTCCGAAGCCATGCAGCAGAGCGCAGTGAGAAGACATTCATTGTCCAACCAAATCAAACTATCCACATGCCATCATAAGCTTAAGTCCGGACTATCGTTCTTTGAACCAACGGGCCCAGGCAAATACTCTCCAATGTTTCAGGAAGTTCAGTAAATCACTACTGTGCTAGAGCTTTTGTAAGAATATAAAGATATCAGGTATGGAGCGCTTGCCAAAATTATGTTTCCATCATCGGTTAGCAACGCTCGGTGGCAAAATTTAGCTACGAATGATTTAGCTAGCGTGTTGTTCGCCGTGCCACGTTGCCTTCAAGTTCGAACAACTTTTTGCAGAGAACGACTGCGTAGAAGGACTAGGAAGCCAAGAATGCGATAATACCAAAGAAAGCTTTCGGGTCAGGAACAAAACGGCGTCGCATAGGTGTGAGCCTGCCATTTTACTTGGTACGTCGTCTTTTGAAGCACGTGCATTTTCATGCATTATGATTATAACTACGTTTATCAGCTGTGTTTACAGGTCTGAAATTGTTGTATAGTCATCTAACAGCTCACTATTCACTCGCTATTCAATGTCTTAAATTCTCTATGTTCGCCTTGTTTGGTGAGCCGGCTTTTGTAAAGTGAGAACAACACACATTGCAGCATTCTTTAGACGCGCCATATTCGCTTCGCACAAAGCACTAAGCAGTAACACTATTTACATCCCACTGCTAGACGTGTGCTAATAGGTATTACGCGAACATAGCTGTGAAAACGAACACAACTTTAATTTGATACCACGCACCAAGATGATGCCTGTCTGCATAAATATTGATGTTTCTGAAATTGTTATAAAATAATGGTTATCAGAAGACTGATAAGAAAAGGGTGCGCTCACGGTTTGTTGATAGCCTGAAAAAAATTCGGTCACAGTGTTGTAAATTTAAGCGCATAAAAGTGTACATCCTTCACGCTCTGCGAGCGACGCATGTCATATAAAAACAGAATTGCAATAGAATATTGTCAAAAAACTGAATAATTTCAGGAAATTTTTCCTGTGCTCTCATTAATCTAGAGATCCACGATTGGGTGGACTTCATTCCATAAGACCCGCTGATTAGGTTCCGCTAGGACCTCTTAGTTTATTTGCTGTGACCTGACACGCTGAGTCAGCAACTCGTTTCATAACCATACTTCCGAATTTGCCGCGAGGAATAATAGGGAAATACCATGCAGCGTTTCGCTAAACAGGACTGTTGAAGAAATCACTCATTATTTTATCACAAAACCATGAATATTGTGTCATAGAACGGGACGTTAATTAAACGAATCGTACGTGACATTAAGATATTATATGGTTAGGCTCTTCGCTTCACAATACAGCAACACTACAATGGCATTGAAATAGAACCTGTGGAGCAAAATTATTGCTTATTATTTTTTTGTTATATTACCATGAAACAGTGGCGTGGAAGAGCGGCACGTATTCTCCGTCATCTTTTTTCGTCTGAGAAAAACGAAAGGAGTGACCGCGCCAAATCGATCTCCTGTATAGCGAGCTTCCTAGGTTCAGCGTTAAGTCAGTCTGCAATGTGAACGTGACCCATGGATTTTGACTGCCTCTTGCTGTAGCTTGTGAACTCCATTCACAGGCTGTTGATGAAAAACTTGACTCATAATATACGCCTCCCTGTCAACTAACGCACGCGCGGCTATTTCACTAAAATACCTACCAGTTCCAGGGGATGTTGTACCGCGCCGTAACTGCCTTGAGATTTTGCGGGCCACCAACTATGGAAGCAGCTCGGCTCATGAGGGCGTTGTACTTCTGCAGGGCGAGCCTGTTGGCTTCCGCGAACGAAGTTCCAGAGTAATACGACCCGGATCCGGAGTTAGGGTACCGGCTAAACGCCTGCTGATGCGGCCCGGCGTACTGCTGCTGCTGCTGCTGCTGCTGTTGTCCGGGCTTGTACGCCTGAGCCGCTGCGCTCGCGACTTGGTAGGACGGTCCCGCCGCTCCCTGGTACGACCCGTACGACTTGCCACTACCGTCTCCACCGGCAGGCCCATCCGAGGCCACGATGATGGTCTGCTCCTCTCCTCCTCCGCTTGCGCTTCCTCCGTAGCTTCCGTATGCCCTTGCCGCGGCAGCCGCCTTGAAGGCAGCTGCGTTGACACCGTACGTGGGCTGAGCTCCCGGATAAACTGCCGCCACCTGGTACGCCGGTTTGTCGTATCCTCCGGTCGGCCCTGCCGCTCCTCCGTAGCTTGGTCCAGCCGAACCACCGTAGCTGGGTCCCGCAGCGGCCGAGTATCCACGTCCCACTAGGGCAGCGTAGCTGGCTCCACCTTGGCCGCCACCACCGTAGCTCGGTCCGCCGGCGTAGCCAGGGGCAGCAGCGTACGCAGCGTGGCCAGCGTATCCGCCTTTGCCGTGGCCCCCATCCGTCACCTCGTACGATGCTTGTTGGCCGTTGATAGCATTGCCCGAAGCTCCCGTTTCGCCGCTGTATGACTTGGACGGCGTCGCCTCGACACTGTACGTGTCCTGGACTGCGTACGGCGAGTAGCTCTTCTGCGCGACGGCCGTGGCACCTCCGTGTCCGCCATGCGCACCGGGATGCGCCGTCACATAGACGTGCTCTTGGCCGTCACCTCCTTGGGCGACGACCTGTCGGGACAGGTGTCAGCAGATTGAGTTAAGAAAGGCACGTCGAATATACTTGGGTCACAAGTTGAGAACGTTACTGCTAGTGGCAATTCACAAATACTTAATATCTATGAGAAGCAATAAACATTCACAGGGGAAATTCTAGGGAACAACGAGAGACTGCGATTTCACTAGAGAGAGAGAGAGAGAAATAGATGAAAAGGAAAAGGCAGGGAGGTTAACCTGGTAGTAATAACCGGTTTGCTACCCTGCACAGGGGTGGGGAAATAGGACGCTCTTGTATGACCATTACCTGGAGCTCCCTCACAATCCATTAGCCGCACCACTATGTGCAAGGCCAAGCAACAGTGCTGAGGGGACTCGCATTTTATGGTCACAGAAAATAATCTGTGGTCTTAATTTGCTATATTACTCGCTAAATTTAATAGGTTATTAAAGAGTGCAAGTATCTCCAGGCCTCTACTTACGAACAGCGAAATTATTTTATTGCGATAGCAATTATATGGACAGTCTCGGCTGGATTTTGCCGTCGCCGTCGCCGTCGCCGCCGTCATGCACCGTATATGTATAAGTATGTATATAAAAAAGCCCCAAAGAAAAATAATTCAGAAAAATTCTTCCGAAGCGCGGAATCGAACCAGGGACCTGTTGCTCCGCAGCGAGTGGCGCTAGCCACTACGCCACGAAACGCAGATCCTTCAGGTAGCTAACGGCGAGCGTTATATACACAACCTTTACCACTGGACGGACTCTGAGACGGCTGCGCTTATAAGCGTTTCTTCATTACCAGCGAGATGGCGTTAGGAGCGCGACAGGCGCATTTAAAAGTCGTCGGCGAGCTCGCTCGCTTCTTCTTATACTTGCGCAAGGAGAACCTTGCCCTTCCGCTGTCTGCTCGCGCGGTTTTCTTGTGCTGAGGGGAAGAGGGATGTTTCACGCTTTCACCGTGATGTCCGCGCTCATGTTACGGAGCGTATGAAAGCCACTCGAGCTCAAGGGACGCCGCTAAACGAACAAACAGAAGATGAGCGCGAACTATCAAGTGTCACAGCTCGACACTTGAAGCACGCTAGTTTCCTTCGCTGCTTCGGCCGCCTTTGCAACAGGAGCGCTGTTCAAACTGAGAGTATCCATTGGCGAGCGTCACTTCATATAGCATTAGTTTCTTGCTATCGCATTCATTGCTTCGGCCTTGCGGCGAAACTGTGACTTTTTATATGATAGTTTACGATGTTACGGTGAACAAGCAGGCGTGTTGGTATTGCATGATCCGAGGTAAAAGGCGCGAAGACGACGACGGACAAGAGACACACACACACACAACGCGCCGTTCGTGTGTGTGTGTGTGTGTGTGTGTGTGTGTGTGTGTGTGTGTGTGTGTGTGTGTGTGTGTGTGTGTGTGTGTGTGTGCGCGCGCGTGTGTGTGTGTGTGTGTGTGTGTGTGTGTGTGTGTGTGTGTGTGTGTGTGTGTGTGTGTGTGTGTGTGTCTTTTGTCCGTTGCTCTCTTCGCGCCTTTTACCTCGGGTGATTTGATAACATTCAGAGTTCGACATCAACATATACAGAGCAGAAAAACAATGTCCAAGGAAGTAAATGGCTGAGCAACAACCCTCGTTAAATTTAATAGTTCCAGCTTTTACACTTAACGTTTGTTCACCAGTGAAAGAAACGCAATTTTTGTTTAAGCACGTTTAAGAATGTGACGCAAGCAGTGAATGATTAAGTATAGTGGGAAGTGTCCTGTCACCTCTTGTCAGTATGTGCGCCAAGGTCTAAGAATGAAGGAATTGAACACGCGGACTTCATGTGAGTTTCCTTTTCTTACACCGCGCGCATGCGCTTTACCATCAGTTCTATTGATTTGTGGATATAAAATGTTCACTGAGATCACTTGAGACAGCTTGCTGTTTGCGATGTGTTCGAATCGCAAATGACTTATTCTTTTTATAACTTTTGTGTACGGGACCTCACTTGGCATGACGCACGAGTGTCTTAGTAATAAAACAATTCTTGATCAGGACACAGAGCAAAGCAACTTTTCAAAAACAAAGTACATTTTCTCTAGATGGCGACAACATAAATTTATGCGTTTCTCTAAGAAGCACTGCGTACCTGGTGTCGATTGATTTCTTCAGGCCACCTTCAACCAAATCTTTTATTACCGTCAGTTAGCTATCAGTTAGGACAATATGGCGAAGTCATCATTCCGTGAAGCCATCATTAACATCAATCAAGTTGTTTAACATCTATCGCAGCTACAAAAGGGTTAGCTCTCTTGCAGTGTCCTGGTTTTTGGGCAGTGCCTTTCAGCATTATTGTAGGCGCAAGCACACAACTTTTGAAACTTATTGTGGCCGGGAACAACGAGCACATCCATTCTTTCTCATGGTAACAGAAAGAGCACATTTCCGCGCCTTTCTCTCTCCTTCCTTCTCTCCCCAAGAACACACTCATACAAAACCACAAGATCTGTTATATCGGTTCACACTCTTCCTAAAGAAGGCGTTTCTTTATCGCGAATTAGTATAAGGACTTTATATTAAATAGCAAATTACTGCGTATCTTTAAATGGCCTCTAAACCATTCCGAGTTCGAAGACGAAAAAGTCGCACCATAGAGTTTCATACAATACCCTAGAGAGGAAACTGGCGCTGCGATCGTTCAACCACCATGGGAATGATGGGAAGTGCAGGCTTCGGATTGGATGGCGTTAGCTAGCGAACTGTCTACGGATCTTTTTTCTACAGTTTCAGTTTCGTTCTTCGCGAGGCATGGGTAGTGGGGTGCGTTTCAAAGCACTCAAGCAGCGCCTTTGTTGTTCAAAGAGGCTGAAGACCGCCAGATCTCTTTGTTTGCTGCGATGCTGCAGCTTTACAGGTTGTATTTGACAGTTTTAGCAAAGCGTCGTGCACTCACCACTGCGCAAAGATGTAGCGACCCATGTCAGTGCAGCAAACTGCATCGAGTTCACGTTTGCTTGATAAGCACGTCTTACCAAAACTCGTTCAAATCAGCTGCATAACGACGGCGAAGCTAAGTAGACGCACCGTCGCGCTCCTCTGACTTGACTTCGCAACAAAACGAGAGATGCGTTGGAGGCAGACCACTTGAACAGACGCACCTGGCATCGCAGCAGACGATACGTTAAGTGTTTCTCACTCAATATGGTGCTGTTATTTCCATAAATAGATAATGCGTACTTTCGAGGGAAAGACAAGCGCGTTTGTTTTCAAGTGTTGTAAAAAAATAATTCATTATTTGGTGATGCCAAATCTAGAACACAATTGCAGAGCAATGCATACCCTGGTGGTTGAATTTGTCCAGGTTTCAGTTCTATCTCACGGTCATGCAAACTTCTTGCAATAAGTTTCGTGTGCAAAAGAATGAAGTAGGTTTTAATTGGAAATAACTTCATATCGCTTTGTTTTGCACTCGGCAAACAAGCGCCGCGAATCTCAAGAACCTAATCCATCCGAAGCAAATCCGAAGCCTGTACTTCCCATCATTCCCATGGTGGAGCCCGCGTAGACACTAGCGCCAGATTCCCCTCTAGGTATTATTGTAAGAAACTCTATGAGTGGCACATTTCTCGCCTTCACTATCTTTCCTACAGGCACCATCTCCTCCTCGCTACTTATTTCTTCATAAAACACGTGAACATCGTAAGCGTTTGGCGCTGAGCCTATCAGGATTTCGCGATTTTCGGCTACATGCTGTTACCTCCGCTTGCGCAGTCAAAGACCCACACAGCGAAGTGAAATCACTCGATCGTGCACGATAGTCATGCGAGACAAGGCAGTATGGGCGTGTGACTGCATGGAAAACAGGGTAGGGGGCACTTCACGACTGATGTCCCTCGTACATGGACCAATTGAGAACTTATTTCCTTATAACGCCACGCGAACAGGCTGCTGGCGTCACGAATTGTGCCAGAAACACTGGAAACGCCAGGAGGAAATAACGCGCCAGTTGTTTGCATTTTCAGAGGTTGTTTAGGGGCTCTTTAACCACGCAGAAGCTTGCAAAACCCACAGGAGCGTACCTGGTAAGCGTGTCCTCCGTGCGCGTAAGCGGTTCCTGGATATCCTTTTCCGTCACTGACAGCGCCGTTCTGGTATGCGGCAGCCGGAGCCTGGGCGACCTGGTAGCCCTGCTGGTAGTGGGGACCGGCCGCCGACTGACCAGCGTAAGCAACGTACGACTTGGCGTCCTCCTGAGAAGCCGTGGCGGGAACGGCACTCACGGGCACGGCGTACGACTGGCCGTGATACTGGTACGTCTTGGCAGTGCTCGGTACACCAACCTGAAAACACGAGCATCGTGCAAGTAGTCTGGTTAACTGTGGACATCTTGTCTCACGAGAGAGGCCACCACACGTTGCAGGTTTTCCTAAGGTCGGGGGTTCGACTCAAAGGCGGGGCGCTTCAACTCTCGGCAACAATAGCCGCATTTCGATGGGTGCGAAATGCAATACCACCCGTGTGCTTAGATTAAGGTGCGCACTAAAGAAGCCCTGGTGGTAAAAAAATTAATGCTTATTTCCACACTGCAACTCGCTGTCGTGTGATACTGATATCTTGGTTCTTGCGGTAAAATTCTAGAACTGCTTTAATGTCGCCGAGTGACAGCGCTATGGTCACATGTGGTCGAAAAATTAGGTCGCACTTACTGCGCGCCAAAGCGGCGACAGGCATTGTGATCGGTGACATTGTAGACATGCTTCCATGTCCTAAAGAGCGCAATAGCGGAATTTCCGGCTACCGTCACCAGCGGGAGTCACGTGACCTGAGCAGAAACGTCACGTACGACGTCATACCACCTCCAAGGAATTGCGAAACAGCGGACAACCTACAAAGTATCTTTCTTTCTTTGTCGTCCTAAGTGTCATAAGTGCCTTGCAATGTTCTGTGTGGCGACGTCTGCGTAATGACCGTAGGCGACGTCTGCGTCAACCCGAAGGGACATTTGATGACGTCATTATATGACGTCACCATATCGTCGCAAGTCGACAAACCTGTGACCTTGTTGTGACATCATCGTTATGTCAGTAGGACGTCACATAACGCGACGTCATCACATGATTTTTTGCATCACTTCGGGTTTTCCAACTAACGTGGTCTTGCACTGCCTTCAGACAGTACAAAGCCACCTTAGAGGAAAAAAGTAAGAAGATGGCTTTCGCCTTTTAGTCGTCTTAGGCGAATGCATAAGGGAACGTGTGACTTTTCCGAAGCAACTCGAGATTTTTTTTATTTGTATTTCCCTAGTTTCGAGCAAGGGACTCTTTTATTGAGGATTACCAACTTCCAACTACTCGTTCAAGCAACCTAATTTCCTCGCGATGAATTTGGATATGTCATCCTTTTAACCTTCATTATTCTGCTTACTCCTGTCTTCTAATTCACACCACTGGCATGAAATTTTATTTTTGGCCAACATTACTAATAGGAAAGAAACGAACCTGGATCTGCTGGCTGACGCTGTAGCTCTTGGCATCCGACAGCGCATTCTGGTAGTGTGCGGGGGAGTAGGCACGGCTACCCCTCGATCCACCACCGGAGTAGCTGCTGACGATGCTCTGCAGCTGTCTGCTTCCGTGCACGTGGTCCTCGGGGCAGGGCTGCTCGCGGCCGTACACGACGGGCCCCGTTGTGACGCGCCCTCCGGAGAAGTGGATGGGCACTTGGGCCGCGTACGTGGGTTGACCCGAGCTCTCGTCGGGGTTCACCACGCGGATGGAGAGCAGAATGCCCTTGGCCACCTTGGGAGCGCCCAGCGAAAGGTCGGACTGCTGCCCTTCGCCGGAGAGCGAAGCGTACGACAGCCGGGAGCCCTTGCTTCCTGCGTAGTGGCGAGGAAAAATGGCATAGAATTTTACAGAAAGCCTTTGTCCGTGACTTATGTTGCACAGTAATAACAACCAAGGCAAGAAGATGTATACCTCTCTGTTCACGAACTGTCCCCTGGTGATGCGAAATCTCTCGAAGTAGTTTTTTTTAAAAAAAGCCTCCAAGGATTCTCTTTATCCCCGCAGTATACCTTGGGGCGATTACCTGAACAAGACAAGTTATTTGCCTGCAACCACGTATATGGGCTTATTATTCGTTCGCGCTGTGTGCGTGTGCTCTATGCATGAGTGGCACCACTACATCCGCCACCTTTGCCGTCTGAGTAGCCCTCTAGGTCTATGATTGGACAAGCCTGACCTGTACTCGCTGAACAATCTCCCTTCCTCTCTCCGCTTTCCTGACAGTAAAACAATAGCAAGTAGATTTATTATCATGTAATGTCGGGAACCGACTTTTTTCTTTTGTTCTCAGCGTGTTCGGTGGTGGGCGATGATATGTAGTCATAGTGGAGTTGAAATCATGAATGTATTGATATCCACAAGTGCCTTTTTTTTTACGAGTTGTCTTCTTTTAAACAAATTCGAGAACTGGGGGGGGGGGGGGGGGATCGGAGATCTCTGTTCGTTCCGCGTTCGTTCTGGCAGTGTTACGTCACAAAAGTGGGCGGTCCACAGCTTTCTTCCGCCGAGAGGAAGAGGACAGCCAATCGTCAAGCGGTGAGCGGCGAGCTTTCCGGAAGTAGACACGCATCGTTTGTCCTCGGCAAGGGGACCGTATATTTCAAAACGAAGTGTTTCTCGCCTTCTAATAAATACAGTTGTTATACGAAAAGATATTGTTTTTCTTTTCAAGCTCAAACAATTTCTGAAACAGCAATAGGTTTGAGCGCTGATATTTATTGGTGTTAGTTTTTCTAACGTGCTCGCTATGTGAAGTCGCGCACGCGAAAAAAAAAAAGAAAAGTAGCGGTTGGCGCACTTTTTCAAGATGTCGTCCCACCGGAATGTCTGGCTTGGCTCCCGGGTGTCTAATCATCAAAAGGAGCTTCTGCTGGCTTTTATAAAAGAGCACCCACAGAAACCTACGCCGTCGTGCCCACCGGGGCCGTCGTTCACGAGTGAGGACCGGGACGACACGTGGCAGTAGCTGGTAGCGCTTTTGAACTAAGTCCCTGCGCGTAGGACCACAGCCCTGTGGCAGGCCCGTTCATTTTGTTCGCACTGTTCGTTTCGAAAACAGAAAGCGACGCCGCACTCGCTCATGTCTTCAAACGCATCTCGCACCTCCAACTGCAAGAGAAGCACACGCCGCAAGCGCCATTTTCTCAAAATCAGCTGTTGCGGCAGCCGCAACCGCCGCATCATGCCGTGCGAAGCCGTTTGTTCGCTCGAGAGAACGCGTGCGAACGGTCTCGCACTCCGTTCGTTTGTAGCAGACGACATGCTCGTTATGACGCGGTATGACGTCACCAAAAATAAAAGATCAAGCAAAAAGAAAAATGGCTATGCCCCTCAGAGACATGGTTTTTTCCGGCTTCGGCCAATCGCGTACGCCGCCAGAACGGGTACAGAACGAACGGCGCACAACAGAGATCTCCGATCACCCCACTCGTTATGCCGCGATATGACGTCACCAAAAAAGAAAAGATCAAGCAAAAAAAAGAAATGGCGACACCCCCCGGCCTTGAGTGGCATCTCCCGCTTCAGCCAATCAGCGCGCTTGTTCTTCCCCAGGAGAACGATCTCCGATCGCCCCCCTGGAAGCTCTCACTCTCTCATTCGTGGCCAGCAACTTTACACACCTGCATAAATTTCTGTACTGTCTCTCAAGCATGCTGAGGGGTTGCAATAAAAATTAGACGCACGGGCGAAAGAAAAAAACGCGAAGACACAGTGTCTTCATGTTCCTTTCCTTCGTCTGTGCGTCTAATTTCGGTGCAACCACTCAACATGCAAGATCACCAACTAGCCCAGATGCAAACCATTCTAATGCCTCTCAAGGGCTGTGGTTCAAGTGGAAGTGTTGCCAATGCTTCGACAAGGTATTGTCACAGCGGTTTTATACAGATAAAACTCTATCCAACGAAACTCGATTTGACGAAGTTCCCGATTTAACGAAGAAATTTCTATTCACTGGCAAATATCCATAGGGTTCAGTGTTGTCATCAACCCGAATTAACGAACTAATCTGGCCACCAAGCTCTGTTTAACGAAGCTTTCGCTGAAATAACTGAGTGAAAAAGCAGTGATTTCCTTCTACTTTTGACCGAGACAGGCTTTTCTTCGCGCGAGCGCTCTAACGCTTTCGCGTTAGCAATCTAGGCGCCCTAGGTATGACTCTAGCTTTACTCTGACTAGGCTGCACAGCGCGTTCGCGCAGCGAACGGACACGGCAGTCGGCAGCGCTCTTACGTGCCGGATGGTGACAGCGGTGGCTACTTTAGTTATTCCATGGTTCATGCGACAGATAGCGCTGATCATCTCCTCGCATCTCTATCGCTCGGCCTGCTCGCACAATCACTGCATTAATTATCCGCGTCATCGCACATCGGTAGCTTGTCACAGCTTCGCGTGACTGTCTACCTGGCCTGTATCACCCGGACATGGTGTCCCCTATGTCTGGGCCGCCCTCGTTGACATTTCGGAAGCGCAGGTGTGGCTTACCGACAAAAACAATGCCGTAGTAGCTTTCGTATGTCGCTGCGTTTCAACTTTAGATTTCGAAGGACCGAAAGATACTTTTCTCTATTTTACGAAATTGCTGATTTACCTAAATAATTCGGGTGCGATCACCAGTTCATTAAATTGAGTTTCAATTGTATTCCCGCTATCATATCATTCGCGCTCCCACAACTTAAGTGAATAGTTCAAAAATAAATAATTGTCAATCAGCGTCTACAGTTACTAGAATTATTTATGTAATGCCCTAATTTTTTCTTTTGTTCTTTATGATTGCTTCTCTCATCGTCGAGTTTTATGGAGCAACCACTTAGTAAAGCTGCTGATTAGCAGAATAATGCGTTTATGCTGCATTATGCTTCTTTCACATATTTACTTTTCTCATTTGTTCCGTCCATACGAAGAATGAAAATCAATATGTACGCTAAGTAAAGTTGAAGACAAACACACAAACACAGGAACGAACAGCCGCGTGCATCTAGAAGTGTGCTGTCTCTAAAAAAACAACGGTCGACTAATCTCTGCCCTCTGTTTTGCAATATGTTCGAGTCTCCAGTGTGCTTCAGGGCAACACACGTCCACTTCTTGCTTGGGAAATTCTGCTGCCTTTTGCTTTTACGTTAACTGTTGCGCTGGAATAGGTGAGACTAACTCACTCACTTCATAGCTGATACACATATATGCCGTGGCTAATGTATTCCTTCCCCAATGGCGCATGTGCTTCAATTAGCTTCACTGCAATATAAATGTGTTCTGTGAGGAGATTATCTAGCATGCAAAAACGAAAGTAATAGCGACAAACGGAATCCTTGGGAGAAATCCTCAGAAGCCCTGCCATGCATCTCTAAAACCCCCAAGGCGCAGCGGAAGGATCAAAGCCATGGCGCTCCGAGGTTTAATGACCCCTGGTACGAAGCGTGTCGGGTGTAGAAGATGGGCTGCCGGCTATTGCGGACAGCCAGCCTCCGACACACGCAGCAGTTATCCTGTTAGATCCAAACCCAAGGACCAGCGCATGTTCCTGTATGCTTTAGTGTCTCCGTTGCCCCTTTTGTGTGCTGAATCTGTAAAAGTACCTTAAATAATTACTCTTTGATTGTACTTAGCTCTTGAGCAAAGTATAATTTTCCTTCACCTCGGTGTGCTCTGTATACTTTTCTGCACAAAACAGATTTGTACTGCGGGGAAGCTGTTAGAAATTAGAAAACGCAAATCGATTCTTGTTGTTTTTTTCGTAATTGTCAATTCCGTACGATGATGGACACCTTCGCATCCACGAATAAGTCGACCCGTTACATTGAAGGCGTTTGACGAGAAGTTAACCACTCTTTTAACTATTGTTCTGCTTGTAGACGGGCTAGCGTTTTTTTTTTTTTTTACATCCGGCTGGCGTCACATGTTTTCTATGTGTGTCATTTAGTGGCTGCGTACGCATGATGGTTAATGTAGGCATATTTATAATTTTGTAGATATACATTTGGGCCATTGTGTGCAGTTATTACGACGCATATCAGTCCTTTTCTGAGCCATATCGCTGTATCTATTGTGGACTGAACCTATTTTGTATTTAACTTCATACACATGAATACCTTGACGAAACCGAAAGAGCTTAGCAAAAACCAGGCAATGAAAGGAGATGGCTTCGTCACATACTCTTAGTTAATGCGGTGAAACAAACTTCAACGAAGGCTTCTCGATGCTGTATAGATTTACAGGGGCGGAAGCACTGCTCCAATAGACGAAGAACGTGATGTAAATAGTGTATATATCATATGACATAAAGTGGCGTCAAACTCATGCTTACAGAGAGTGCCAGTTAGCTTATGCAAACATCAGCAGGAGGTCCGACGCTCATGTCTGCCGAAACCCTCAACTCTCCCGGGAAGCTTAGCGGTTAAGGCATTGTGCTGCTAAGCCAGATGACGCGGGCTCCATTCCTGGCCACGGAGGCGGCGGCATTTCGATGGTTCGAAATGCAAAAACAAGGTCACCTACTGTCCCGATAAAAATAGATATAATAAATAAAAATAGATAAAAACAAAAAAAATGTAACGCGAACAGTGTTGTACCTATGCGCTCCGATGTTCGCTTTCTTTTTTCAATCGCTTATAACCTAGCTGGTCACAAAAAGGCGCTAGAGTATTGCATGATAAAATCAAGGACGGCTCTACCATCCTTTTATCACGAGCAATGTTAGAGCACCATGAAAACAAACGCCAATAGCGGAGCACTAACACGTCAGCGTCACGCTGTCCACATTTCTTTTCAACGCCCCAGTACGTATATTCAGTACCTGAGGTGGTCGAAATTAAAAAGGTGTAAACCCCCACAAGTTAATTTTATTCAAACCATAACCTGTCTTGAATTTCTTTTCTACCATGAGAAGGACACGTGAAAAAAAATTAGTTCGGAATGTTTATATTCATGTCTTTACGTGAAAATCGGGCACGCACGACTATAGGACTACCGCTATACGCATATTGAACTCACCGGGAAATGAAAAATAATATTTCCAATACAGGAATAATAGTATTAATTTCAAGGGTGCTACGTGCCAAAACCTCGATGTGATTATGAGGGGCACCTTAGTGGAGGGCTCCGGACGATATCGACCAGCTGGCATTTCGTCTCTGTCGAAATGCGAGTGCCATGAATAATTCCAACATCAGTCAACTCTTACTTTTCTATAAATGCGGAAAACTATAACGCGCCTATTTACTTTGGGTTCGGCCGCTAAACTTGGTTTGCCGTTGCCACAAGCCGAATCCTTTTTTTATTAGGCTTCCTAATGTTAACTTTAGTCGATATTTTTCATTCATCTATTTATATTTAAGACAAATAAAAATACGCAATGTACATGCATAATGGCGCTTAATAAACTGAAGCTTCATATTTCTATAAACTATTTGTTTCTTCGAGCAACCTTTTCAAAATGATAAGCGCTCTTTTCTGAAGGCCTGCTGGTGGCCATGGGCCGAGTATTTTCTTCAGAGTGAACGACCTTTTTATCTAAAGTAACAGAGGTGCTCGCAATACATTTTGTTTTGTTCGCTTTGTTTCCTATTCCAGTTCTTTATCACTGCATGGCAGTGCAGAAGATAAGACCTGGTTCACCCATCTGCTCTCTCTCTCTGAAACATTATAAATGATATCATGCATTTTTTTATCGCTTTTAGAGTCCACTATGGTCACGAATGATGATTCGTCTATCTGTTCTTGTTGAATCCCTGAATTCGTAATTATGAGAAGACTGCGCAAATGAAACGCATCTTGTTTGCCTCGTTTTCTCTTGAAATCACATTTGACTGCTGGGCATACTTGACGTTTTATGCGTTCAGTCGACATTTACGAGCAATTACGTATCCCTTTATGGCATCATATCGCGCTGTAGTGTGCTTTAATAAAAAAAAAATCTGGATATTGCGTGCCCCGAGGTGGAGCAGCACAACCGCAAACCACAGCGAGCGGTGCGGCGCAAAGTGTCATTGAAGGTCGTGGTGCTCGGTATTCTAAGGGCTAGTTTAGTTAAGATACGGGAGATAATGGCGGGCACTAAACCAGGCGCTATAAAGCAGCGTGTCTGGAAATATCGATTAATAGGGTGTAGTTCCCGGAAAGCATATATGAATATTTTAGGAAAGTTGCGCGTGGTTACGTATTCGGAAGTCCAATATAAGCTTTTCCAGAGATACGAAAGGGAGAACTATTTAGACTAATTCCGCGTAACAGAAATAAACTTCTTTAGTGCATTCCTCAATCAAGTAAAGACATTGTTGAAAGATAAACAAATGCGCGACGCGCACCGCCTCGCCAATGTTCAACGTTGTTGCGCTCGCGCAATTTATTTTTATCCTCAATCTCCAAGCGACTCTTCCTCGTTTGGCAGGATGCAGTTCATTACCGAAGCACACCTCGTTGTATAGTTTCGCGCCGAAAATCGATTGGCTGCGCGCGTTGGCTCGTGTAGGTATACAACGATTTGAATTAAGCACGCCGGAGGGGCGCAAGTTCTTAAATAGCAATCTGCGTCCTCCTTCTTTAATGGCATTCACATGCAATCTCGCCCTCCCTCCTCCTCTTCCAGCTTCTTCTGAGTGCGCATGCACAACTCTAATTTGCTGCGTGTGTGTACCTTTGTACGAGCCGTACGACGAATCACCGTATCCGGCCGTTGGGGTGGAGTATCCTCGACTCGAACTTCTCGAGCCGGCAGCCGCTAGCGCCGCACAGGCAAGTATGGTCAGAACCTGCGGGAGAGGAATAAACAGTACGTAAGAAACAGCTGGTCGACACGGAAAACGTGCGTCGAAAGAGGAAAACGGCATTCTGATACTTAGTTTTTATTCCGAACGACAACAGCCGATTGCAGCTTCTTACAACGTTTCTTCCTGGAGTGCAGATTGAAAAAGCAGGTTGCACAGCAGGATGTATTTATAGCGTGCCACGTAAAGCACAACGGAAAAAATAGGGCCGTTTCGAAGGCGCATCGATAGGGCACGTCGAATGGCTAAAATACTGCTTCCCGGATATCCTGGCGTTTTGGACTCTTTTGTTTTGTTTTTTTATTCTCCGACATTGTTGGCACGGCACTTCCGAAAAGAAGGGGCAAAGCCGCGCAATTTGCAACCTCTCATGCTTTCTCTATGCCCTTTCTTCGTCATAAGGATTTTTATCAATCTGTGCTGGTTACATCAACACTTTTTTCGCGCCTTATTAAATATATCCGCTTTAATAAGGGCGAACTACATTTATGCGTCCTATCATCTTCGCAGTGGCGCCTGGAATAATCCATCATCCTTGTTTAGCGCACTTTCATTAGCGTCACGCTGGCGGAGGAGAGAGAGCTTCTTGCTGAAGTTTCGCAAAGTGAGGCACTATTCTGAGGTGTCGGCCGCGCTGGATAGAATCTTACGAAATTCCCATCCGAAAGGCTTTTAATTCAGCCAGTGGCCGTCGCACGATGTTGACGTCTGACTAGTTTTATCTTTCCCGCAAGAAAATTTCGCGAATTGAGGATAACCTCGTTAGTGAGGGACGGCGCATCACTGTCAAGCGAGTCTTCGACAAAAAACGCACGCACTTGATAGAATACCATTGACCCCGGAGCTCGCGAAAATTAGTAAAAAGCGGTTGCATCATGTAGCTATCATTATGGGAATGGGATTTTTAGGATGTCATCATTCACAGAGCGTGGCTTGAGGGACAGGGCGTTCGTTAAAGAGGCGGCCGCACTTTATGCTTGTAAGTTTAAATTATTAATAAGGGTCGTTCTCATGAATGTGAGCAAACACAATGGCTTGGCATATCTTCAAACCCGAACAACGATAACGAAAGCGTGTGGAATCGCTCAGCTGCCAGTATATTTTGTGAGACTTACCATCACAATGCAAATGAAGTATTTGTTCCCCGCTGATGAATAGCTCAGCGCAGTAACACGCATGTTTGTGTTAATCACTGAATTAAATTAAGTCTTGCGTGCGCAGTAGTGGTGTTACAGATTTCAAAGTTCTCGCTTGTACACCACGCTCTCAGTTGCAGCTACCCTAAAGCGCAAGGATGTTGACTCACTACGTTTTTGGAAGTTAGCGATGTACGTATTTTTAGAAATAGTCGCTAATCCTGAGTTATGGGTTTTCATTGTGCCATTGCAGCTACGCCTAATCGCGTCACTGCTGCTGGCGGAATGTGCAAGCAGTTGTTTGCTCCTTCTTGATGAGCAAACTTCCTGTGAACGCACTGCTGATTCCGTTTCTTTGTGAATCTTGATTTCACATCAAGCATATGCTTTTAGCGAACTTATATTACAGTGGACGTGTGCAGGCTCGGACAATAAGAAGTATGAGTTCCTTCGTTTGGTACATTAAGTCTTAATTGAGGCTCTAATGACATATGATTATTGTTCACTTAACCAGCGTTGTCGAATGTCGAAATCAAACAGGTTGAAAGCACCGTGATGGGTTTGTTGTGTTGTGATTGGTCGTTTTAATTTGCTCATGTTTAGTTTAAAGCGACTCGCAGCAACAAATTGTATAGCGGCTTCCACAGTACACAGGTACTGTTATTAGAAGTGACGAAAATTACTATAATCGGGATCGCAGCCGGACAGGCCACCTGAAGATGGATATTTTAAGCAATGAGAAATCATCGGCCAGAAAATGTCACTGGAACCAACGTTTCGACGACAGTGCTTGTCTTCGCCAGGGCAACAGAGATTTGGAGTTTGACTGCTGACCTGAAGGTCGCGGGATCGAATCCCGGCCGTAGCAGCCACATTTCGATGGAGGCGAAATACTAGAGGCCCGTGTACTTAGGTTTTGGTGCGCGTTAAGGAACACCAGGTGGTAGAAATTTTCGGAGCCACCCCCCCCCCCCCCCACTGCGGCGTCCCTCATAATAATATCGTGGCTTTGGGACACAAAACAACAACAATTATCATAGACACTAGGAGGGCGTGTTTGCATTACTTTCTAATACACTAAAGGCAAAAGCGTAAAGGGCTGTCGTTTTGAATACAGAGAATCTAGCACTTCTTGCTCAGCGAGGGACATGCGACTAAATTTTCGTCACATTTGTGCTGCTGAAGTCTACCACTTTATTTATTGATTATTTATTTATTTGATACGCGTACATAAATACACAAGGACGCAGAGGAAAATAAGGAGAGAGCAGGCTGACAACTGCGACCTGGAGGGGCACAACGTTTTCACTCTTTCGGGTGCAGGGAAAAGAAAAGAGGATGAAAAGAAAAAAAAAACCCACAGAGCAATGAAAAATATACATGCAAGTAGCACCTATGTCCAAAGATTTCTCGAGGCCGTGCTAATTTTGATGACTTAGAAGAGTCCTCGTTTGCTGTTTCTCTGTCCATGTTTAAATTAGCGCTGTGTTTTTATGATGGATTAATTTTGATGTAGAGGCAAGACAAGAAAAAATAACAATAAACAATGTTCATGTTCAGATTAATAGAACGAATTTTTCTGCACTAATTAGCTTTAGAGAAATGCCCAAGCTACTGCAACAAAACTGTCTCTTACTTTCGGATCTACTAAGTTAGGGAGATTGTAGATTAATCGGCAACAAGAAGTATGGCAAACAAATCCAGCTTCGCTCAAGATTTCGTTCGCTTTTATTTCTGCAGCTGCAAGCTAGGTGGATCGATTCATTTCCGGAAACACTGTCGATGCTGGCTAGTCGCATGTACTCTGCTAAGGACTTTCGCGAACAAAATGCAAATGCAGGAAGTGATTTCCGAGTTCGAATGCTTCCTTCATTTTGAGAAAATTGCACAATTTATTCCTGGCTCCGGTAATCACACAGACTTTAAAGGAATACCGACACAATTTTGAGGCATCACAAAAGGGTCGTATTTTTTTCTTGTTTTTCTTCTTTTTTTTTTTTGCCCTTGGCATACGCTGCCCACACAACGGAATCAGGGAAAGCGTATAAAATATGTTACTTTGATTTTTAAGTTTTCATTGCCAAGCATCTGCAAGTCAACCCCATCCGCGATGCACTCTTTATGTTTTAAGATACCAGCGTTTTATTTAAGGAAACAATGGAAAACTTTGTCAAATTCGTGTCAGTACTCTATCGGACCTCCTGCGCTTGCAGAAGTGGGCAAATGCTTAAAACAGACATCCAAAAAAATACCAAGCAGAAAACAAACAGGTGTTAACTGATAAGCTCATAGCACACTGCAGCGCGATCTGGTTCTTTGACTAAAAACAAAAAGTAAAGCTCGTGTCCGTGCTAGAAATAAGTCCGGAATGTATACCTTTAACTCCTATCATCAAAAGAACGTGTATAAAAAAGAATTCCCATTGGACAGAAATGTGATAGCGTATTCGTTACAAGAGGGACGACAATTTGCACGCGTATGCACAGAGGGCAGAACAGTCCTCGCTGGCCTTCTTTGTGCATGTGGGTCAGTATGTAATTCTGTTCTTATTTACAGGTTCAACGAGAATGAATACAGCATAATTCACCAGTTACGTAGTGTGTTGATCACTTTTTAATTATGGCATAAGAGCACTGTGAAGGACAGGCCAGGAACTGGGTTGTCTCGTAGCAAAAGTTTAACAAAAATTACAAAACAAAGCGACTATAAATAAAATAAAATAATGCGCATAACATGAACAAGCTTTGCATAATGGCAGGAATTATATGTCATCTCATTTTTTTCCTTTTCTGTTTCTGTTTTTCTCTTTAATTCTTATCACCTGTGCGATGACAACTCCCTGATTTCAAGCTCATACAGTGGCTATCATTATTTGAACTTTTTGTGGCCTATTCCTCTTTCCCAATTCATAATTGAATGGATCGAAGTGGCCTGAAAACACATTCCTAGGCGCCGCAGCTGTTGTCTCTATTTACTATTTTATAGTCTTTTTGTAGCACGTAGGAAGGAAAACTGGAAAACAAGAAGGAGTAAGCGTGTTTCAACACGCGATTAAAGCCTCCTACACTTATCAAACATTCTTTTTAAAGAAAACACGGTGTCCTAGTATGCGAGTTCTTTAACGATCCGCAGTAGAACAAGTGAGCATCGCTTTATAATTGGGAAGCTGTTTCTTGGTCGCGACGATCACAGAACAAGAAGCAAGGCCAGATAATGATTCCTATACTACGAATTCTCATGCAGCAATTGCTATTAGTAACGCATTTCTCTGGCGACTGCTTCTTGAAAGCAAACACGGGAGAGTAGCTGTAACGCGGGCTCTGGAAAATCGAGTGATCCACTTCGCGCGTTATAATAGCATTCTTAACTACCTTTCTCGAAGATAATAGTCTCTTTCGCTGACTATATCGCATATGGCTCGTGATTCGCTTCACGGTTTAAGTGCGCGCGTGGCGAGAATTGCGCTACCGTCGCCCAAGCTCGTCTTCTCCAGATTCTTTCAAGTAGTCTTTAAGAAACGTATTCAGCTCAAGGCGCAATTATATGGTTAATTAAGATACGATGCGCCTCGAAGACAACCTACCCACTTCGGGCACAATGATCCATTTTTCTCCCGACAAAACAAGCGGCAATTATGCGTCCATTATAGCACTTATAAAAACAAAGTCCTCAACCAAGACGCTCGCACTGAATTCGTAAAACTTGGAGTCAGATTGCAACCCTTTGTGTGCACAACATCAAACACGTGACAGAGTGAGCAATAAAAAACAAAGAGTAAATAACAGAGCACGTACTAAGCGTTACATAGCTCCGCGAAGGATCGTGCCGGCTGGAAGGACGAATTAAGTTTAAGGCAGGAGTTGATTGCGATGAAGACGACGCGCGAGTTCAAAAGGAGGTCGTTCTATGGCGCCGAACATCATCCATCCGCGGTGCGAAATTCGCGTTCACGCCGTACCGACGTCTTTGCAAGAAAAAAAAAATGCCTCGCTTGTCTCGCTTGGAGAAGTCGGAATAACGCTGGCCCGCTGCATGATCGCCTTCCTCGAGGCCAGCTTCGTAACCTTTTTCGCTTTCTTCTTTCGAAGAAAAGTTCCCTGGTGCGGAGTCTATATTTAGGCTACGCATGGACGCATTTGTTCGCGGAGAAAAACCTTCTGGCTCTGTGCAGAGCTTTCTTCGATTTTTTGTCACTCGCGCCCGAGGAAGCGGGTCTTTGGAAAGCATTTTGGGAGAAAGTGATCCTCTAACGACGCGGATACAGCTAAGGTGGCTACGAGCGCGTAGTTTAAATAAAAAGCAGAACGACGTCCCGAAAACCTGACTTAGCGACGCTCTCGAACCAGTTTCCCAAGAGGGACCGACGCCGCGCGATCGAGGAGGCCAAAACGATCCTTCGCATGTGGCAAGATTTCGTTGTTTTTTAATCCACTGCGTTTTTCATGATTTCGCCTGAGCGTTTTCTTTTTCTGTACCCACCTCTCGCTTAAGCTCGATGGTGGCGCAGGAAAAAAAAAAAGTTGCATAAATAAGTGGCTTCGTATGAGCAGCTGCGAATCCCGTTAATCAGAGAGGCAACGCGTGAATGTTCTTCTCTCGTCCCTGCCTTCCCGAACGGGTCGATGGAAACTTTTAGGCCGACCTGTCAACATTGTTTTTTTTTCCCTTATGAATGCAATGACAGGCGTTCTAGCACATGCTCACACTCTGAGCAGCCACGTTGGCGAGATCGAAAATGGTTGCAATGTTTAACTAGGTCAGAGTAGAAAAAAAAGGAACATTCAACCACCTCTAAAGCTGTACGGAACCTTACTATTATATTTTTCCCGCTGAGTCAGGTCTCGCGATTGATCCCGTGTCTGTGCCAAGCAAATTGGGTTTAGTAGACGCGATCTTCCACCGAGTCGCGATGTCTTTTATTCTTTCTTTAGTTTGTTTGGACTTCCACGCGGCTTCTCCCTTCTAAACGTGGCAGCTGATTTTTTATTCCTTCCTTTCGTAGGATCACTGATACAGGTGTTTTGCCTTCTTGTTTTGTATATTTGTTATAAACGTCCTCGTCAAACGCTAACCGACACCAACTTTCTAGCTAACTACGCATGGCAAACTAGCACGCGAAGTTCTTTTCTTTATGTTCGTGCAAACTTGATGTCTCGAAACAAGACTATTTAAACATGTATCGGCGTAATTTTCTTTTAAAATTTACGCTGCCAGACTACCGTCATTATACGAACGTGAAGTATGTCTCTACTGAAAAAAAGCACAGGAGTCCCGTACCCTCGTCTCTATCTGCTTATCTTTTCCTGTTACGAAAAGCAGTCAGCTTGCATTAAATGTTTCGCCGTTGTACACTCTGCCTAATACAAGCCACACTTTCGCTGCCTTTCGAAGAAGGTAAATCAGAACAAAAAAAATGGCCGCGTATATGCGTGCTACGCTGCAAATGTCGTCGAAAGACGACAGTCTTCTGCCGGCCATTTCTGCGCCGTTTCAGCGCAGCCTAAGAAACAGTGGGGTCTTCACAATTACGTATCTATGTATTTTCTAATAAAGGAACACACCACCTAATACTTACGTATTGGTGTTGCACCTCAGATATGCGTAATATTTGCTTTTTGATCGACAATGTTCACAAGTATGAACGCAGCTACCAGTTCAAGATGGCTGGGCGTTCAGCAAGTGCTTCAACTTTGGCCGGGTGGCTGAATCGTGTGACAGACAGACAGACAGACAGACAGACAGACAGACAGACAGACAGACAGACAGACAGACAGACAGACAGACAGACAGACAGACAGACAGACAGACCGAAATTTCTGCTTTCAAGTTCCTCAAGAAAGGCTATCGTCTTTAAAAATGCTGCGATGTCTGCATTATCAGGAGGACGCTTTCAACAAAATGCAATGACAAGTTCGGCGCATCTGATGTTGTCATCAATTGGTTTACATCGATAAATAAATTGTGCTCTGAGAACTCTAATGTCGTTAATTTTGCCATCATAGGTCTATTAACAGAGGAGAAAGTCAAGTTCAAAGTTTCATTTTTAAATTTCGCGCCAAAATCTCCCCGCGTGACGTCACGGATTTCAAAGTGTATTTATCGTATTTTGACGCCATTGGCTCAACAAAAATCCCCAAACTTGGTATGTTAAGTTTATGGCCCCCTCAAAGGACAATGTACTTCATTTTTACCGATTAGGAACTACGTTGTCCCTAGTAGGCGCCGTCAAAACATGTGACGCCACGGCGAATGGTGTGGAAACTTCTAGGTGGCGTCGCCACCCACATTTTGTTTTTGCGAGTTTTCGCGCTTACTAATCGTCGTCTCGCAGCAAGCGTGGTGCCTTTTACATCGTGAAAGAGTACTTTACTAATATGAGAAAAATCGTTTTGCTATTTAGTGTCCCTTTAAACTACCGACTACTGCAACTAGACTTTTGAGAGGTGCGGCATTGATTTTTAACGCTCTTGAGCTTTTTAAAGCTCCGCAGTCGTGTATGATTTCTCATACTATACTTCTAGAAAGGAGATTGTTCGCGTTCGCTGACGAGCTATCTCTTCCAACCGTCATCGCACCAAACAGTACAAGGCTTACAGTGCACCATATTTCGCTTCACACCTTCGCATTACATGTCACCTCAGTTTATTTTTAGGGGCGAAGCTCCTCTTAGTCTAACCTTGTCGCGCGTCCGGCGTCCGGCGTAAGGCGTAACCGGTCCATCACCGATCCTTTGCAAACTGCCCACTACGATCCATCACCGATCCATTACTTCATCGACCATAAAGCCGTTATAATGAAGGGGGAACGGAAGCCACCTTTGCAAACTGCCCACTACTTCCTCTTTGCAAACATCCCACTACGACCCATCACCAATCTATCACTCCACCGACCACAAAGCCGTTATAATGAAGGGAGAGCGGAAGCCACGTCTAGCTACCACTTATGATTAATAAAATTTCTTGTATAAATATATACAGTGTTTGTCACGTCTTTGATGATGTACTGGGCTATTGCTTTGATTACTGCTGGGCGAAACCACTGAAGATTTCACGGTGTAACCATGATTGCTTCAGGAGCTTCGCCCAAGCTCTTCATCATTCACCCGTGGATATGCTGTGAATTGTTGTTTTTTTTTTTTGCGTGTTCTAAAATTTTGTTTGACAAGTATTTAGAGCCACCGCGCCAGTTTTTTTCACCTACGGTGTTAGGATGAGCATCGCTGGCGTAGCCAGTGGGGTAGGGAGCTAAAATGACCGTGTGTTGAGGTTGCGCCGCACATTGAGCAATATGTTATGAAGCGCCTGTGTAGCTACACTGTAAGTAAAGGCTCATTCACACTTGCGACTGTAGCACCGCTCGCACGACCATTTGCGACTGGTGACCAAAGATCGACTCAATGCGACTATAGTCGCAGGTGTGGATGAACATTTATAAGTCTCGTAGGCTGAGGGCACGTCTAATGTGAGAAAAGCAAGAATGTTAGCCCGAGGAGCTTAGCTTTGAGGCCACGATGCTGCAAATCGATCTTCATGCCCGGGAGGTTGCCTAGTTCGCCTTACAACATGATGCCTTCTGACGTGTTGCTTGTCAAGCTTTACACGACAACAATGTCTAGGACAGCTGGCCTGACGACGACGGCAACAAACAGAAAACGGACTAGGGAGCAGGCTTATCACAGAAGGTGTCGTATAGCACAAGTGAATCTTTATTTTGTGCCTGCCGGGTAAATTTACGATCTGTGCCGTGCAATTTTTTTCGAACTGTAAGCAGGAGCCACGTTTAATATATTCGGACCGAAGCCCTCACCACTCGCCCTCTATTGAGTCTCCTGTCCTAGCTCAAGTGCACCACGGGGACGTAGAAACCATCACTCATCGCCTTGAACGCCTGAGGAGAGAGTCGGAGAAAGAGAGGAAAATAATAAAAGATAATGCTGCTTCTTCAGCAACTTCCGTTCACGTTCAAGGATTTACGCTGCGTTCTTCGCTATTTACCGTAATTGAGTGTCAAGCCTCGAACAGCGCAACGCATGGAAGTTAGTGGGCCATGCCCTTCACGTCTTTTCTTTTTTTCTTCCATTTTTAGGATGGCAGCCTGATGGCCTAGCCTCATTAATATTGCGTTGTTACATTTCAGCCAGCTTCCTGTGGGCAGTACCATCGAAAAAGTGTAGTTTGTGACTTTTCAGTCAACCTATTAATACGAGTTGAGTCATATTGATGAAAAGGAAAAGCTCGAACAGCGCTTTAATGGAAGAAAGTCTGCAGTGCGCGCATTAGAGTTTATCGTCGTGAAGTGTCCACCTGAGGCGCTACTGCTGGTGATACTACTTGCACGTCCGTTAGGCACAATGACAATGTTTTGTAAGTCGTTATAGAAAACTTGACTTCTAATTCTCAAAATTCATCTTCTACATGTATACCCTTAATATGCTAAAAAAGGGGACTAAAAAAAGAGAATGCAAAAGGTTCGTTATCAGCCGGCGCTAATTGTACTCTGTGTCACAAACTCTGGGAGAGCAAAAAAATAGAAATAAGAAACTTTGCTTCAAACACAAGTTCTCTTTCTTCTTAGAGTCGTCGACAACAAGCGCAATGTAGCTTTGCGCACAGATCCTGTGAGCACTTTTTTCAGCCACCAAATACCGTGACAATTCTGTTGCCGCTACCCGAATTGGGGATAGTCTCGTATTCGGTTAACGTGAAGTTCGGGCGCACCTGAAAGGGGCTGGAATTTATATTGATTGTATAATTAGCGCGTGTTGCTCGATAAGAAGAGATATCATAAGAAAAATAAAGATATGAGGACGACCTATGCAGACGTCCTGTACCGTGCCCTATGCAACGGCAAGGAGCTGAAAAAGTGAAAGAATCGTCCCGAATAACGCTGTGAGTGTACGATGCGTCGTAATGCAGGACTAATTCGTAATCATATGAGGTTCTTTAACGTGCTTTTAGACGTCTGATTACACGTGTGTTCTCCCATTTGGCTGCAGTCCAAGTGCGCAAGTCCAAGGCTGCGAATTGAGTCCGTGACCTGGTACTTCATGGCGCTCATCAGGAGGATCAGGCGCAGTAGTGCGTCATAGCCACTTTCACATCATGTTAATGAACTGCAGATTTGGTACCTTGGCAGTGAGTTTCTGTGCCTCGTGCCCCAACTCATGTTATAAATTTGCCGCGTGGAGTGTTTCATGTCGTCCTGCTGGCGCTTAGTGCTGAAAGGCAGACTGCTAGACGCGTTTGAGGGACAGTTAATGTTCCCCGAAGGACCGCTAACGGCAAAGAAGGCGACGATGGTTGCACCTCGCAATGTTGCTATCGCTTTCTTATGAAGTAAGCGGATTGAAATGACATGGATAAACAAAGGGGCCAGCACTGTAGTGAGTCTGTAACGTACTACCACAATGTGCTGTACAATCTGAGTTCTGCAGTTAGATTACACAGACTGTCTAGCAGTCCTATCGCGGGGTATTCAAATAGTAAGCCACTAACGCGATGGGTATTAGTTATTACATACCGGAAGCCCGAGACGAATTCAAGAAGGGTAAGCAGTTACAACAAAAACAGAAAATATTGGGGCAGGGTAGGTATAACAAACACTAGCTAATGTTGCAGACAGCCAACACAATGTGGCGATTTGGTACAATTTTTAGTATGTTCTACTCTTTCATTGTTTTCTGCAAGGAAGAGCTTTTTAAGGTATGGTTGTTGCGTAGGGAATGTTAGGGAGCGTGGTATTAGGAAGTTCGGATTATTCGGATTAATGTATCCTGTTTCTCTTGTTGCTAGTGGTGAACAGTGCTGGTTATGGTCTGCAGCAAACTTGTTAGTCAGGAGTGGAAGTGAGGATATGATATGATATGATATGATATGATATGATATGATATGATATGATATGATATGATATGATATGATATGATATGATAGGATAGGATAGGATAGGATAGGAAGTGAATCCTCTGTGATGCCTGTATAGCTAGAATAGCGTTGTTTCATTAGTTGGTAGAAAGAATTCCGCCGGGAGTACTTGGTGTAATTGTATACGTCGCGGTTTTTCTCTGCATCTATATACTTAATTTTGTTAATGCTATGGTCAGTATGCCGGTCTCATACGACACAGGCATATTCAAACAGCCTGGTTCTGTGATATCAGCGAATTAGTCAATAATTCTGCGTGATCACTGATGTAATTTATAAAGTTTTATGCGTCAAAATCGCGATCGCATTATCAAATATGCAGTAGCTGAAGAATAAAAATTAATTTTAAACACCTCTTGTTCTTTAATGTGATCCCAGTGCTGCGTCATACGAACATTTCTGCATGCACCCCGCATCTAAATTCGGGCATCGTGGCTGGGATGGGAAGCAGCGCGACGCCAAGGCCATTGAGCAACCGTAAGAGGCAAACTTGCACAATCACAAGGTTTTAGATATGTTACACGTACATGAGTGCCTAGAAAGCACTAAAGTAATCGCTACTTAGAAACATGTTAGAAATTTATTTGAAGCACTTCTTAATGTGAAACCATTACGTGATTATGATTTTGATTTCAGCTCATGACTTACTTGGTATTCATAAGAGTACTTCAATGCTGGTAAATGTGCACGTACTCAATCTCGTATCCATTACATTTAATGTCGAGGTCGTGACCAAAAATGCTTAATCAATGACACCCAATTTCTTCTGTATTGTGCGGTCCCCTTCATCTTCTCAAGTTAGCCGTGACACTGCACTGCGACAACCTGCCAAATCGGAGCTTTTATTAATCTCCGAGAGATAGCTGTTATCTTGTTCTTCATTAAGTTACACAACCATCCACCTTTGCGCGATCACTTTCACAAAACACATCGAACTAACTTCACTCGGCGCGGTCATTCATGTACACTCAAACAAATCATTAGTTGTACCAACGTTCATTCGCCAGTTCATTCATACCTCGATCCACAATTGACTAGTGTAATCTGTCAACCTGCACTGAACTGAAACCTAATATCATGCGATCATTTTGCTTTTTCATTTTGTGAAGTATACCCTCAGGGTCTTCCCACTCATACGTAATATTGACTCATGTAGGCCGCCTCTATGGCATTTTGAATCTAAATATAATTGCATGGCTTTTTGTCATCATTGTCGAATGACTCAGTACTCGTCTGCTTCTGTTATGAGAAGTCCCTTTTCGCGGCTTTAAAAATGTTAAATTGACGTTAAGCATCTCACATGCCAGAAAAGATCAGATTTTACATGCACGACGAACTACATTAGAATTACCAAAAGCAACAAGCCTTCCTGGTGACATTAAATACGAGAAAAGCACGTATTTTGTAGTTAGCTTTCCTCAAAAGCTTCGTAATATTTAGCTAAAGCGGGGCCTCATGTTATGCGCTTTTGGTAGATGTTTGGCTAATGCTTGCTAAAAATTAAGAACGAGCATAATGTAATCCCTCACCTTTAGCGTGTGCATCCCGAGGTGTCGGTAGGAACGTTCCCAAAGATGTTTTCTATACGCTGTATCAGGCAGCGCACTTCAGTTCTCGAGCGCTGCCCGCTTTGGGTCAGGAGAACGAATCAAAATGAGCGTTGGACGTCACTTCCACTGAGTCGGAGTCCAATGTCACTGCACCGAACCGCAGCTAGTCCACTCCGTCAAGCGTAGTCCGACGCGGAAAGACGTGCAGGCGTGGAGTAGCCACTGCGAAGCCTTGTAGCCGAAGCGGGGTCGGGCTGCTGCAGCAACGATGACGCTAATCCAGGGGCCTTCCTCAGCGTCGTCGCGAACCCCGCTGTGTCGTGGTCACTCCTCTGCTGCGCCGGCCCGCTTTTGGTTGCCTATACTACACCCACTCTCTTCAGTGAGAGTCTTGGGCGAAAGGACGATTGCGCATTTATACGGGGGGCCTCTCTCCACCGGTCCTTTTTTTGGGGCCACCACCAACCCGCGAGAGCATCCAATCCAGTTAGGTCTTCTTTCTTCTTCCCCTTCCTCGCTGCCTTCGCGGATGCTGCACACCGACTACGGACCGGCACGAGGCGCTCTTGCCTCCTTCTTGTCCGCATCCCCTTCTCCGCCTCCGCTCTCATCGTCGGCACTGCTTGTCGAGGGGGGGGGGGGGGACACGCTGACCACTGTCCACTGTGCCCTGCATGCCGTGAGAAAGAGCTGTTGCGAGAGAGTCGAGACCTTGCACTTTCCCTGTCCTTGCCACCCCGCTTGTAAGCGTTGTCCTTTTCGCTGTACCACCTTCGCTTTCAGCGACGCCGCTGTATCAAGAGTGAGGTCATATGAGATTCCGCAGATCACGCAGCCAGCCTTACGGCCAAAAGTAAAATGGGTGGGATGGTGTTACAGACACAGCGCCTTTGCTGCCACGTTTTGGGTGGACAGTTCAGATCCGACCTAGGGCCTGATGACTTCTCTTCCCATCTTTCGTTTTCCTTCAATATTTTGTTAGCCTTTATAAGGAAGCTGGTTACGCTACAATAGCAAAAGTAAATATTTTAGGTTAGTCTGCAGTTAGCGCATAGCGCATATTGCCTATTTGATATGTTCGCAACCTACATTTTTTTCTTTTTTTTTATTTCGAGAGTTTGCCCAACGGCATACATGTGTAAGGCAAAAACCACGCTGCATACTTACCGAGCAGTTTCTACGCTAGAGCTCTTCGTAAGAACAGGCACTATAGCTACATAGAGTTCATAAACACACGCGCACAGATGCGTTTCCAATTCTCCTTTTCTCACGCCAGTACAGGGTTGCAAACGGGATGCTGGTATCAGGTTAACCTCCCGGCCTTCCTCTTCATATCTCTCTCTATAGAGTTCACAGAGAACTATCATCAACAACTGGTCGGTCGCAAACAGCTTCTGACAACCTGAACTCTCTAAATCCTATCTCTTATTGTGCGCTTTCCTGCTTTCTCAAATTGCCGTTACATCGTAATTGCATCTTCAAGCACAATGGTCAACAGCCTGCATTAATTATTACTTTTGTGTTTGATAACCATCGTATATTATCGCACATGCCTGGAGATTTTCCCGGTACGTCACCTCGCGTTTTTTCCCCAAAGAGATATGCTATCACAAACTTAATTCGTACCTCATACAGTATCGAATATACAAAAAAAAAACGTCAGCTATATGTATGACACACTGATAATTCTGCTGCGCCACCCAAGTCGTTCGCGCACTGGTGATATTCACAGTGGCGTGCTTTTTTTTTTGTAACTTTTCATAACTTTTCCGCACCCTCCTTCTTCCGCCGTCCAATTATTGTACCTTGCAATAAGTAGCAGTGTGGACGCGCTTATGTCGCACTTTTTTCTTGCTTCTGCGCTGTCTCTTGTTTTCTTGCACTTTTTTATGTTCACGCAAGCAATGACCATTGCGGCCGTCGCACGCGGTTAATGAGGCAAAGCTCCGGGCGATTTGATCTCACGCGCTCACGACGACTGCCTTGCCCGTCATTCCGTCCCGCTTGTCACGCACCTTCACGCGACGCCCAATTTATCCGCTCGCTGCTCCAGCCGTTCTTGTCCGCTCGATTTGTTCTTTCCTTTATCGAATCATCATCTCCGCCTCGTCCCCGCCATGTTTCTCCGTTATATATTGCTCCTGCGGTAAGTCGTACGAGCCAAGGAGCCAATTAAAGCTGGTGCTGCGCGAAGGCGTTTTCCTGGCGGCTGTTATAAGCACCTGTCAGGTGTCTGCTGCAACGCGTACTTGCTTCAACGTGAGCCAATGTTGGGTATGATAATTTACGTGCGATAACCGTGCATGCGAGCGAGCGTTTCGCTAACACGGATAAGTTAGTAACATATAACCTGTCGAGTGGGCATAACAGCGAGCGCAGTTTCTTTGTTGCTACTTTTATGTTCTTGACTGGAAGCCTTTAACTACACGAGACAGTTCTTTGCATGCGCGAGACGTGTGGTCTAGGTGGCAGCAGCTAATATACTGGTGTAATCGCAACTGCTTTTGTTTTTTATTCGTTCCGTTTTGTTTTCTCGTCTTTCTGTGCCATCTTCGAAGACAAACCTGGTGATGTGGCACCCCTCAAACGATCTTAGCGCAGAGTAGATTGCAGGCTTCCATTGTTTTGTGAAAGAGCCTCGTTGTCTTCGGCGCTCGGTCCCAGGTGCTGTCAAAAAGAGGCGCAGCGATGCGTCTCGGCCAAGACACAGCGGGAGGCTCTTTGTCCCTCTCTATCCTTTGGACTCCTACAGGAAGAAACCGGCAACAGTGCGAGCTGCATCGTGCAATGAAATAACGATGCAGCATTTTGCTCTTCCAGTGTTGAGACGTCGACTTCGGCATAGTGTTTTACTCGCGCACTCCTGTATTATCCGCGCCGGTAGTTACGTGTTACTCAGCAAAATGTGCTCCGCTTGTCTAAGCTTTCGGTGGACAGAAGATGCAACCCCGTGCTACGAAATGGACAGTTGACATCAATCCCTCAGGTTTTACGACTCAGAGTATTCAAACCACGTTAGTCTCCGTCCGTGCTGCCAACATTACTATGTTTGGGGCGGAGTACGCGTCTGGCCGTTGTTCGATTTTCAAATGTTCGGTTTTGGCTCTCGCGCTTCGCCTGAAGGCAGCTGTCGTCGTCAAACAGCTGCTGGCTTCTGGCCAATCGCGTGAGAGGAAAGCGAAAGCTCGAAAACCTAACAAAGTTCAAGCGTGCAGGATTCCGCTCCTGGACGTTGCTGAGGCTCGATGTTGTGTGCCTAGCCGTCCTCCTTTACCTCATCCTCACCCTGACTTCCCTTTCCCACCCGCTTGCTATACTAGAGTATACGTGAGTATGCTATGCTTTACCCTCTCCCCTCACTTTTCCTTCCTCCTGACCATCACTTCCCACCCCACGCTCTTGCTATACTATACTATACAGGCTACGCTAAGCTTCCTTTCTCTTTCTTTCTATCTATTTATTTCTCTCTCTTTCTTTTTGCCTCTTTCTTTCTCTCTCTCTCTGTTTCTCCTTCTTTCTGTCTTTTATTCTTTCTATCTTTCTTTTTTTCTCTACCTTTTTTCGTTCTCTCTCTCATAGCAACGCGATCATATGGTTCCCATAAATGCTTGTTTTGCTACCGTGCCTGGATGGCAGAGTGGTTACGACGCTCACCTTCGGACCGTGTGCCCGGGTTCGAATCCCGCCTCGGCAAGAAATTTTATTTCGTTTGATTTATTTATTCTCCTTCTCCTCTCCTACTATTTTCCTTCCTCCTCTCTACTTTGCCGAACAGTTTTCGCTTAATGGGGCTTGCCCAATTTCTGTGGCATATATCCGTTTCTGATTATGATAGTTTCCGCACACGATTTGCATCGGAAGGGCCATTTAAACAGCTTAACAATCAGCGAAGGCAAGGGGGCAAGTGAAGAACGCGCGGAAACAGATAGTCTACAAATAAGCGCTTGAGTGTAGGGTCCGTTTACGCCATAACGAAGTAACTTCCCTGTCAAGCTTGCTTACCGCACGCGGGAAGAAACGGCTGTCATACGGACAACGTCAACATGTAGCAAGCTGATGCAAATTAGACTTGTATAGGCTACCGGTGTACAACGCTGTGCGGTTGTTCTGACTGTCGCGCTGCCTGTCATACTGGAGGCGGTGCGACAATCAGAGCTGTCGCTCAGCGCTATACGTACGGGCAGCCGCACAAGAGTCTGTAGAGCGTGAAAGGCTGATGGGCTTCCTCTTCAGGGCTCAGTTACATACTCGTACACGTATTTGCCCTCTCACTTGGAAGTCCCACTGAAACGTGGATGGCCACGCCATGGCGCACTCATTGTGCTGAGCTACCTCAAGCCACAGGAGGCCGCGCGACGCGATCCACATTGGCTGAGTGCCTTCCTTTAACTACATCTAGATTTAATTAATTTGTAATGAACTAATTTAAAACATTTTATTTGGCGTGAAGATTTTACGAGCCGAAACGTACAGCAACCACGTCTGGCGGCAGACATTCTCCGCTGCGAGCGCGTGACCAACAAGCCGATGCAATCTCCATCTCGAATTGAAAACAGAACTCAACACTCTTTTACAAATGACATGAGGAGTTCACGTGTTCAAATTTGTGCAGTCGTCGCCTTATTTCCTATGTTGCGTGTGGTTGGCAGCTGTTGTACTGACATGTACGTTCTATTTTGTGTTGCTATTCCAGGACGCTAACGAAATTACATTTCGACAGGAGCATGAAGGCTTTTAAGCAGCAGCGGCTCCTGTTGGACGAGCGAACCTCTGACGTTAATAAGCCAATACTCCTTCTTCGATTTCGCCCAACCGCAATTGTTTGTCAATCTCAATGGCCCCTGCCTTTTTGGAAGCTTCACAGAACTTCGCGAGGCCCAACTTTTACATTATACTTCTCATCGTAATGGCATTGTTGCTTTTACTGAGATGCCGAGATTGATGCTTTCCCAGTACTGCAATTTCTCGTAACTCAGGAACTCATACCGCTTTCTCATTTTGCTCGTCACGAGTCGAAGGTGGCTCAGCAGCTGTTTGATTGGACAGTTGTATAACGTGGCAACGAACTCAGTGCACCCAGAGACCGCTCATCCGTTTTTAACTCCTCCTTCAGCGACGACGCACAATAGTGCGCCTTCGGCCAAGCGGAACACCACGTGCTCCTCTTTCAAAGGAGAAGCCGTCCTCAACAGGAGCTCTCTCAGCGTCCGCGCGCTGCGATGCGTCGAAAATTTTTATCTTTAATGGCTTTAGTATGTGTGCACATCCCGAGCGAGACCCCCCCAAGGGCCAGATTCATCCCCTTGGTGTTCTCATTTTTCTTGATAGTTCTGGTGTGCGTTTGGTTTAGTTAAAGAAACGCGCCACCACAGCGTGCCTCTCGGTCCGCGCACGCCGTCTGTCTGCGGGATATGTCCCTCTTGGTGCTGCCGTTGCTGCCAGTGCTGCATGTGCCAGGTTTAGCGAAACAAGTTCCGTCGCACAACGTCCCTTTGAAGCGTTGAGCGGGTACCTTTGTTCTTTGTTCCCGCTCAGGTTATATCCTTTCTTCGGCGCCATGTCTATCTTTTTTTAAACACGCATCTTTCTTCTCTCTCTCTCTTTCTTCCTTGAGAGCGGACGCCTTTGGAAGAGCCCCGTGTTTGGTTATTGGTATCCTGTCTCTTTAAATGCGTGCAGCATTGTGTGAGCACCGCGGAACCCGATTTCGTGTGGCGTTTGCACGTTTACAAGCATGTTCTGCGGCTCATCGCCGCCTCTGCACTCTTGTCGCCCCAAAACCTCATGATTATCGTTTATGCACACCGAAACTACAAAAAGAAGTTTGTTCTTGTTTTTTTTTTTTTTCATCTGCTAACGCACGCGTCAAACAGGCACTTCTCCACGCGTCTACACCCGCCGTGGTAGCTTAGCAGGCAGAGCCGTTGCGTTGCTAAGCTCGAGGTCGGGGGTTCGATTCCCGGCCACGGAGGCTGCAATAACACCCGTGAACTTATGTTTAGGCGAACGTTAAAGAACTCCAGGCAATCAAAATTATTCCGGACTCCCTCCCCCCCCACTATGGCGTGTCTCATATTCATCTCCTTGTTTTAGCGCGTAAAACAACTATTAATCATCATGTCAACGCGACTCTTCTGATGTTCTGAATGCGGCACTATTACTCTTCGTCATTATTTATTTGTTATTGCAGCTAGGGCAATATGACTGCTCTCCGACATGCATTGGAAGTGCCTGATAGGTAGTTGTTTTTTCGGTTGCATTTGTATATGCGTAGAGGCACATGCACAGACTGTGTTTAGTCTCAATGTTGTATTTCTTGCATTGTTGCGCTGTCTCAAGGCTTGTAGTATGTACGAAGACAGTCATTAAAGTCATTTGTTTCTCTCACTTCGAACTGTTCATTTTATTCTTTTTCACCCTTTATTTATTAGATTTGTGGTAACCATGTCACTAAGATTGTGTTGCTCAATTTGTGCATTTTATTCTAATATACATGTTGCCTGTGCCGCCCATTTGTAAGGGGTGGCGGTCTTAGTCAAGCCCATTAGAGACCTTTTGACCATGGCCCTCAACGTCCCCAATGTTGGAAATAAATCAAGTTTCAAAGTTTCAAAAGTCCCGAAGTCGCTTCAGCTTTCAGGAGCTTAAAATGCACCAGTGTTGCTTATTTCCTTCTTCTAGGCCTTTTGTGTGGAACTGTACCGTTAAAAGCAGATAAAACTTTAAACTTGACTAAAACAGAGATACGCAGTAACCAAGGCATTCGTTATCTCAACCTGTCTATAGTAAACCACTTGAAACAAAAACACACACAAAAAAATACGTGGCCTTGCGAACTAACTTCAGAGCAGCACACACTGCACAGCTTTTCCTGGCGACAGTGTGCGGAACTACAGCGCTAAACAGAAAGGACGGTTTTGTGTTCGTGGAGCTAACAACGCACCGTCTTTGTTTCTTTTTTTTTCAGATTTCGCCGAGTTAAACTTGCTGACGAGAACAAGACTGGCAGTGGTCTAAAAAAGGTGTGCTTTTGTGCCGGATTCACGCTTATTGGCGCCCATGGGGATCGCAATTTAGCCGCCAGCGTACAGCAACGGCCATGCGATTTGAATGAGAAGGGAGGTCGCGAACCGTTTTTAACTTTTCGAACGATTCGTCGCCATGCTTGACTGCCTCCGCGGGATACACAGTTTTAGGCGGGAAGCATGCAAATGAGGCCGACCTTTTGTCTTTCGTAAGGAGGACGCTGCTTCCATACACGTCGTTAGAGCACTGCCTTTTGTCTGCAACACCATTTTTCATGTTGTTATGTTGTTGCTTGCTCGGTACACCCAGAACTTCCTCGAAACCTCTCCTTACAATTCTGACTTTCCTTTATCCGAGTATTCTGTTGCTTAGGTGATTCGTCCAGGCCGGTAGCCAGGAATTTTTTTCGGGGGAGGGGGGGGGGCACTTGCTGAAAGCCTTGACTATTTTAGAAAAACACCTATTTTCATTATTTATTTTCGGTAAAACGCCCCTCTCCATCAGAATTTGGAAGGGGGGGGGGGGCGGGCCCCTAGGGCATCCCCCCTGGCTACGGGCCTGCTCGTCCTATTAAAATGTTCCGTTCTTCTAGATAGTTTTACGGCAAGGAATTGAAGATAGTATGTGACTTCCACGTTATTTTTCCGCTGGATCTAGCTCCTAATTGGATATCGCTGTCAATTATTGAACAAAATTCACAAAATGTTTGCATTATCTGTACTGCCCACCCACCTTTGGGCTCAAGCCTGGTTACACAATAAACTTTATTTCTCTCTCTCTCCCAAGTGCTGCTGAGTATAGACTGGCTACCTTCGTTAATATGTTCATCACATTTGGCTAGCATCTGAACCTATGAACAATTCAAGTTTGACAACGTTTCTCTATTACTTCCCCCCACCCTCTTGCTTGTGGTCGCTGTTGAAACATAGATGCATACCCATGTATTTCAAACAACCCAGACATTTTCATGCGCTTAATTGTTTGAAAGGCTGTTGTTTAAGTACCAGGGGCAAAATTTGCAAAACTTTTCTCTCGTAAGTGATCTTTCCTACCGGCCGATCAATGATATGTAGTGATATGTTCCCCAATGATATGTACAGTATCAGGATTGGCTGAGATATTTTACTGCGAACATTTTGAGCTCAACATATTCTCGCGAATACTGGTCTAGAGGTACCTTCGGGCATTGCGTATGTTGCCTTTTTTTTTTCTCTCAAAAGAAATAAGCCACTCATGCAACAGTGCGAAAAAGTGGAAAGGACGACGACAGACACAACAACATCTGGAGTTTTACGTGCCAAAACCACGATATGATTACGAATCACGCCGGAATGGAAGGCTTCAGTTCGCCTCCATCGAAATGCGAACGCCGCGGCCGGGATCGAACCCGCCACCTTCGGGTCAGCGGCCGAGCACGACGACGACAGAGACTGAGCGTAAATAGCGCTGTCGTCGTCCTTTCCACTTTTTCGCGCTTTTACATGAGTTGTAATGAACCAACTAGCCCAGCAAGCAACCATTCCTGAAATAAGCCCTAGTACAACTGCCAGAGCGTTCTTTTTTTTTTTTAGCATTGCGATGTGTCGATGGTAGTCGTGCCTGAGACAAAAAGGCCACAGAGCACATGTTCTGTGATCTTACTTTTCAGTTCTAGTCTCTGTATAGCACTCATTTTTCAAGAGAAACATCACAAACTTCCCTATTTTGTGCTTGGATATTGTCATGCTGTCGGATTGCTATAATTAACTTTGTTTTCCTATTGTTGTTTTTTGTTGTTCTTGCTACCTCTTCGCCTAGCATATTCATTATCAAAGAAGTTAAGCTGTTTCAAGTTTATTGCTATATAAGAGTGGCCGTCGTGGTTTTACGTGCACAATTCTATAATACAGGCACTGCTGTTAGACGGCGACCTCATATGGTTGTCAAGCGTCGTCTAAAGTTTTAGTTTTACGTGGCAGTGCTTGAAGAATAAAAGCAAACAGAACGAGGGCGCTCTCTCAAATAGCGCCGGCGTATAATTTCTCACCCCGGAACACAATTCTACAGGAAGCAAATTATGATCAGCGCACACGAAGCGCTTCTTCACATTAGCGGCTGTCTGCTCTGTTTTGGCTGCCCTGCCTTGCTCTTCCGTGTTTCTCTTTAAGCTGCGCACGCGTATAACGATGCGTGGTTTCTTGACGGCCTCGTATGTGCGAGCTGGTGAAATCTTTATTCATGAAGGCTCGAAAAATAAAAGAATACACGAATAAAAGACATACCACGAGGGCAAAGTCGGCAAGAAAACAGCCAGGAAATACCCGCGGAAGCATGACTTGCGGGCAGGTCAGTAAAATCCGGCAGCTGTAAAGCCGAGACGCAAAGTCTATTAGTTTCCCGCTGCTAGGGGCTCGCATGCTCTAAGGAAAAACGGCTGCTATACAATAAAAGCGTTCCATCGCGTGCTGCCGTCGCTACCGAGCGAACGTAAGAGGCTTTCGCGTTGATATCTGCATCCTCCTCCGCACGAGAGCGGCGAGCACAACCAAGCGCGCAGAATTTTTTAACGCCTTAAGAGAAAGCCGAGTTGACGGCCTCTCGGGAAATATTACTACTTCGCAAGAAAGTGTAAATGACGGCGCGATTCTTGTGGCCTGTCTCGCGTTGCTCTCGCTGTTATAGGAAAAGAATGGAGTAATCTTTCTCGCTTCTTTTTTTTTCTTTACTTTATTTATTTACTTTTACTTATTTATTTATTTTCTTGCGACGTCTGCGACTTATTCACGCTGATCACCGAAAGCGTTGAGTGAAAGCCGAGAAATTCCTGGCACAGAGCCGGCTGCGGCACGCATCGCGCCTCTTATGCATACTTATTCGTGTCAATTTGAACAACGTAACGCTGCTCCTCCTCACGCAGCCGCCCCCGTTTTTTGGCGAAGCTTTAGCGCAGCGCTGTCTCGTCTCTTGGCACTTGCTTGTACGAGCCGAGTATCCGTTCTCTCTATTAAGAGAAAGCTTGAAAAGATAGACCTATGTCGGAAAGAACGGCTTCATTATATCGGTTTGAAGGAGGTGGATATTGTAGCTCATCGTCGTATTATTTAGTTATTTTGTGCGCTTTCTGCGAGAAAAAAGGCTGCGTAACAGAATACGTGCTCATGTTACCGTATCCCTCGTGTTTTTGAAGCTCCTTTACCTCGAAACGTCGATTTCTCCACTTCAGTTTAAGAATTCAAATTTCTATAGATTTAAAAGATGAAGGAAAAGAAATAACGTCAGCTGTTCATGATGTTAATTCAAAGCAACGACGCGTGACGGCACTAGGACAACACAAGTCATAAGGACACAGCACCGTGTCCTCGTGTCTTCCGTTGCCCTGCATCGTTTCTTTGCGCTAATACTCAAGGTGTGCAACACCGACTAGCCCAACAGTCTTATGATGAAATGTTGTAGTGCCTAATTCTGTTTATCAGCTGAAAATTCATCTGTTCAAAAAAACCTTGTTTGAGTATATGCTTTCCTCTACATTTTTACTGGCCCTATCGGCCCTGACACGTAAGCTTAATCATTATTTATGCAAACATAACTGCTCACTCATCCTTGAGTGCCTTTCAAACAATGTTAAAATTGTAGAATCTCACATGTTAACGAAGTCTCCTCCTGCTAAAAAAATCCAGGATAAATAAAATAAAGCAGCTAGAACAACTAAAACAGAAACAACGGTGCTCTCTCCTCTGAAAGCCTATTTTCGCCGCAAAACAAGACTGCAAAGCAAGGTTTACGAATACCCTTATTAAGAATAGAAAATTCAGTCTTTTTGAATGAAGGCGTGTAGTATAAGTGAATAAATTCTGCGCATTCATACTTGGGCATGTAAAGAAAATGATTGATACGCTCACGGCATCATGAAGTTTAATATGGCTATTTAAATGTATGTTCAACATGGTTATGTTATCTCTGGCAAGTAAGTTCTTGTGTTGCAAGGACTGCCCTTAAATTTCTCGAAGACAGTGTTGGGCGTAATTAGTTCCTTTAGCGTCGTTTTTATATGCTAATGCCATTCTATGTACGGGATGTTACTGTGGTTCTGACTGTTGCTTACGCGTTTTTTTTTTTCATGAATGACGCCGTGTTTCTCTATACAGTTATTATCTTGACTTCTAAAGTATAGTATAACTGTATGTTCTGTGTACCACTTATTCAAAACCCAAGGAGTAACGGACGCCGTAAATGTGCGCCATCAACACTTTCCACGAGTCCAGTAAAAAAAGAGAGAGGAGCACAGCCCAAGGCGTGTGATGGAAATATGAAGAAAATTGAAACGTTCTCCGCTAAAGGGCTGTTCACAAATTCAGCGGGCTACCTCATCTACGTAATGGAATATAAGCACGGTTTCAACGTTCTTCCAGCGCATAGAAACATGTCAACACACACACACACACACACACACACACACACACACACACACACACACACACACACACACACGCACACACACACACACACACACACACACACACACACACGCACACACACACACACACACACACACACACACACACACACACACACACACACACACACACACACACACACACACACACACACACACACACACACACACACACACACACACACACACACACACACACTTCATTTTCACAATTTTTACATATCATATCTTCACTTGTACATCTTCCTCATCTGCATATATCATCATCAGCTGCATGCCTTCATCTTCGCTGTCGTAGCTCGAGCTCTCCTGCAATCACTTATAGGTAGTGACTGTATACTACAGCCACTTCATGTGACTATTTGTAACATATGTGCTATGTTTAGAGTGCTAGAATCATCTGCATAGCATTACCCATTTTGAATTTCAAGTGATGTTGTGGCTTAAGCACGTGACTCCTCCTTTACCTGCAAGTATGTCGCCAAGTAAACTAAGGCACGTTGCCGGGCGAGCTGGTTTGCATTCATAATTCGCATGGCGTAGCGCATCACGACAGGGACAGGGAAGAAGGACACATACGCACTGCGCTAACTTGCAACTAAACGTTTTATTTGCGATCACACATGTTATTTCTACAATAACAATAGATCGATAATAAAACCGAGGGAACAACATGTAAAGGTAAAGTACAGAACACGCACGTGTCATCACTAATCACGCACCACAGGCGATGCCTAAATTCCGGACGTCTGTGCTTCTTTTTCATCGGGCCGATAGGTTGTACAGCAAATAAGCTTATACGAGAACAAGAATATAAAACTTATCTTTTATTAGACCGAGTTCTTAGCCAGCACATTATACAGACCGTTGATTGTACGAACAATTTAGTGGAAATTCAACTACCTTGTCTCTGTCAGAAATATGTATTGCATTTCGAGTACCTCGAACGGCTCGAATAATCGCGCATGAAGGCGTTATGCAAATACCCCCTCTATAGCCTTTCATTTACTCTTCCTCGACAGCTGTACAGCAAACGGGTTGCTTCCAGCTCGCAATTACGGCGTCGCGCGTGACCTCTGCAGCAAACTCACCCAGACGATCGCTCTGATTCGGCGTGCGCACAAGCGCTGCCGGCTGTCTCTCTAACCTTTCACCGCGGCTCTGAGAAAACGCACCCACTGTTTCTTTTAATCCCCCGCGTTTCTCGAAGCTGCGTAGGCTTCGAAGGTATGGCGAAAAAAAAAAAGAAATCAAGAACGCGAACGCAGGTCACATATAGGAAGTGGGCGCTGTTTGATCAAGAGGTCACAATTAGGATTCACCCCTCGGCGCGTGTACGCGAGACGGAGCTTCCTCGAAGGGACGTCGAGATTACCGACGCCCTCGGCTCTCCGCTTTCCCTTTCGGACGTCGGCATCTGTTGCATCTTCCAGTCGCATACGTGTATTACAAAATGTGGCCGAAGGAGACCGAGATAGTGGCATTCGCGCACGTTTCATCAGTTTAGGCAACCTCTTTCGTGGCTTCCATTGCAATGCCAGCATACGCTTAGCGTTGCTTTCTTCGGTCGTTGTGTTTGTTGACTTTATTCCGGAAGCGTTTCGCATTTGACCTAGGTTTAATGTTTTCGAGTTGACAAGCATCGAGCTAAACGGACCCTCTCCCGCTTCGAAGTGGCGGTCACTGCACCCTTATCAGTTTAATGGTAATACTCGTTCGCATGCGTACCGTTCTTTATGCTCCTTCGGGTCGCTCTTATCCTGGTTTCATCCATGTTCAGTCACCTACAAGGTATATAATGCGAGATATAATCATCGACCTTCTTGTGTAGTTTACGTTCAACGTATAATGCAGCAGCTCTTAACTGCACAGGTTGCTAGCGGGGTATGGCTAGCTTGTTTGGTTTTTATTCTTGTTAAACTGCTCAAGCTCTCAACTTGCTCAATTATCTCTGCTCTTGGTCTTTTAGTCAGAAGTCTCCTGACTTTGTAAGCTTCTCTGTTCCATATATATAAATTATTGACGTCACTTCAATTTATACCCGAATGTATTCAGAACTGTTACAAAGCTTATAAATAAAATTATCAGGTGTTATCTCTGTTGTAGTCCACGGTATTTCTTTCGTTGATTCTGTCCACCAGAAGGCGTGTGCTGCTACGGAGAGCGGCATGAGAACATCTGATCAAAGATCAAGGGCAGCCAAACTTTTTCTTTCTGCATTCGACCGGGCCTAGCCATTCGTCTAGTCTTCGTGAGACTGCATTGAGCGGTCAAGCTCTCTGTACACTACACCGCAAATAGCAAAGAAGACGTTATTTCTCCATAGTCTCAACAGTAGGAGTCGTCTGCGAGACAAAAATAAACGACAGCCATTTGGCGTGACGCGCGATCAATAGCGATCGGTTGGAGCGCACGTGGAGAAAGTGTGTTCGTAAGGCTTAGTTATTCCAAGAGTCGCGGTTCATCTTTTTCGTATTAGAAAATGTCCGCCACGAATGATACGATGAAGTATTTGCTGCACGCAATCCAGAAGAAAGACCGATACAGTTTTTCTTTCCTTCCCCAGTGCAGGGTAGTGAACCGGACTCAGCCCTGGTTAACCTCACTGTTTTTATTTTATCCTTCTTCTCCTCTCCTCCGAATATATCGACGGCTTTTGGTGTGAGAAACAGTGACCTGCCGAATAAATTCATGCAGAATTATAAAGCTAACAATTTAAATTGCAGTGAGGTGTGTCCCTCAATCTCCTCATATCCGTGTCGTAATTTGTTTTGATAACAGATGAATGGACGTAAAGCTTTATTTAGATGTTCAATAAAAACTGTTGTCAATCAGGACTACATAGCAGATTGCTATTCGCACGTGTAAAAAAGGATGTAGCGGGTGACGGCTTGCATGTGACCGACGCCTGAAGGCTGGATAATCTTGTTATTAAGACAAAGCGACAGCTCATTAAACTGCTTGAGATGAATTTCGAGACCTCGTAACTATGATCTAGGCATCAAATGTAGCCGCCAAACCACTGCACCCTTTTGTTGAAGCATGAGACACGATGGAGTCATGAGCATGCATGCAGACGGGGAAAATCCGAGTGTTCGACGTCGTCGCAGTCGGACACTTCAAAGGCGTCGATACACCGAATCGACGCGGCTGTTAAACCGTTCGCGAAGTGTATGAAAGGAAGAAGGTCGGCGCCATTTGCTTTCGTTTACTGCGCGCCGCGTCTGTGTCTAAAGCCACGGCCGGCACTCTCGAGCACGCTCCGCAGTGTGCCGCGGAATGCGCATATGCGATCGTCTTTCCTCTTCCTCGATGCACTCTCATCTCTGCGGAGGCGCCACTATAGGAAGCGATGCACCGGCCGAATCTGCGGCCAGGAAATCGGACTCTCGCTCAATGTTTGCAGCTGCAGCGCGGATGCTGCGAAACGCTTTCTTTCCTCGTCCTCTGTATCGCCGACCCCGCTTCACGCGCTGTCGCGGCAAGCCGGGCGGCCTTGGATGAAGGGCTCAAAAATCTAGGAGGAAAGCGGTCTCCCCAGAGAACACTGTCATCGCACGACGAGCGGGGCGCGCTGGTGCGAATGGTTCGCATTGGTGCGTGCATGTGTAAGTGTGTCTCGCTGTCTTGTCCACATGTTCCTGCCCTCCCCTGTCGACAAGCACGCTATGCGGCCCACGGAGCACCAACACCGCGGGCGGCACGTTTCTTTTGGAGCGTCTCAGCTTGTCGGGAGTGTTTTGTTTCCACCTCGTTGCGCGTCGTGTAGCCTGGTCGGAAAAGTGTATCGATATCAAAGATCTTTGCTGGCGGCCGCACCGAGGTTGGCAACACTCTTGGATGGCTCTTTGTTTTTGTTTTGTTTTTTTGCGGGCTGATACCTTTGAGGCGGCTCGAGAGGAATGGAACGGCTTTCAGCATGAAAATAGCATGTGCCCCTATTCCACTCGGTTGAGCTCCCGCATACCAAACACGGCTGAATCTTATGACACCTTATCATGACGCAGGGCCCGGGAGATACGTGTGCACGCTTGAATGGTGACATAATATGCTCGTCTTACAAACTCTTTCGTGATTTTTCCTCGTTGACGTCTTCCTTGTTTCGCATTTCTGTGCAAGTTTCTAAGACAGTTGGATGACTATTCAGTTAGATTTTCGTAATATTTTCTTCTTCATTCCATCAGTTATTTTTGGTGGAGTAGCCTGACAATTATAAAGACAGGATACTGGAAGAGGTTCAGGTGGTCCGAGTTCTCGGCGTGCCAGTCTACATTGAAGAGGGGCAAAGGTAATCGGAAAATAGGAGAAATCTTCAATCACATAAATGTGCTGGTCTTAACCATGAGGCTGCGTTTTCGCGACAGTGGTCACCTGCCCCACTGCTGATGCGAACCGGTGCTTCAGCATGAATATCAGGTGTCCCGGTGTTATATAGCCGCTCTGGAATGTATACGACTTTTCTTTTTTTCTAATTTCTATGATGCAGTGATAAGGGTACCACTAATATGAACCGTGCGTGAGCACCATCAAAGCTAAAGCTGAACACTTTTCTGAGCATTCAAGCTCCGTGAATTGTGCAAGCGCAGTGCGGGAGAGAAATTCATTCACTGAAAGCGTGAGAGTGCGCCAGATTGGATCAAGGAAGAAGCTCGTCTAAATACGGGACGTGCTGCTGCCGAGAGATAGCCCACGCCGCCGGGGAGCGTCAACTCAAACGAACAGAGCAGCGAACGTGTGCTCCAGAAGTGGACGCTTTCCGCGCCGCGGAACGAGGCGGAACGGCAGGTGCTTCTCTGTAGAGCAGCCGCTCGGCACATCGGACACAGAAAGATGCCCGCAGCTGATAGGCCTTACAACAAGTCGGTGTGAGGAGAGCTACCCTCCTTTGCATGGCAGCGCTCGTCGTCCCACGCTTACCTCTACAGCAGGAATAGCTGTAGAGCTACCGTTCCCCGGGAGAAAAGAAGTGTAATCGGGTATACGGGGGGACGGCATACGACGCGCTCATAAATCGCGACACCGGCGGCTATGGAGCGTAAGAGCTCTTCGACTTTTTGCTTCCTCTCAGCGTCGGCAGCGCCCAGTGATGGGCCACTCGGGAACACTGTCCTGTGGGCCGACGCTATTCTGGGCAGCAGCAACCGAATAGCGGACGAATTGTAACGTTTAGCGGCAGCGCGCGCACACACATGCTCCTTTTGTTTCATTGTGCCTCCTCTCTCAGCTCACCATCGTCGCCCTCCGTCCTTCTCACTGAACCCTCCTCCCCCCTTTGCATACTCACGTTATTCCCTGTCTGCTGGCTTGCAAGGAACCGCTCCTTTCGTTCGCTACTTCGTCCGCCAACTGCAGTGAAATAAAAATAAACGAATGGCTGCCACCAGCGTTTAGAATACCAGCATCGCGCAGAGACCGCGTTGCGTCGACGTGCGTGTATGGTCCTAAATATAGCGTCGTCATCGTCACACAGTGAGTGGTGGTCGTGGGGGTGGAGGAAGAAAGAGATTTTAAAACGTCAAAATGCGGCATGCCCCAATGCGTGGTCTCGTTCTACAACTTCTAAACTGCCACCCACTACCCTCGCCTCTGTCAGCGCAAACCATCATTTCTTTGTTCTTACCTAGATGCCCCTTGTCTTAGCATGCTTCTTCCGTTTCGGTTAATGGCAAAACCACCATACTGTCGTTCGTATTACAACGGCCGTCATCGACTGGGCACAGAGTTCTGGGATCGCGAGAGGAAATTGTTTGACTCATTTACTCTCCCCCTCTGTCTCGCCGATCTTTCTTTCCGTTTTATATTTGCACCTCCTTGCTCTACATCTAACAGCGATGACTCGGTTTCACCCGAGACTCCCTCGCCGTGCCCGTTCGTACATTATCGCGGCGATCCGCGCGTCACCACTTTCTTGTTTTTGTTTTTGAGTGCCCGTATCCACCTTTCTCCTTTTATAACGTGCGCATCGTCTTTTCCGGGCGCACTGTCTGCGGTGAGACCGCTTTCTTCTGCGCTTTCATTCACTCTCTCCCACGTGCTCTACATTTAATAGCGACGATTCGTTTTCACCCGTGTCTCTCCCTCGGCTCGGTTCGCAGGCCCCACTTTTGCGTTTTCCATCATTCTCCCTTTATAACACGCACTTTGTCTTTCCGGGCGCGCCGCGGACGCGAGGAAGGCAAGCGGCGGACGAGCGAATGAAGAAAACGTGGGCGCTGATGGCTCCCTCGTGGTGCCTGCAACAATGGTGCACCCGAGAGAAGCGGCGCGAGCCGTAATTTAGCGCCGCCGGTGTACATGAAGGAAGCGCCATTCACGGCCACCATTGTCCGCTTCCTCCGCCGCTGCCCGTCTCGACCCCGTGCTCGGGACGGTGTGTTTTGAATCGCTCGCCCAGCATCGAGACGTCGCATCTGGCCGTGGCGAACGTCTCCCCTGGCACGCCACTTCCTTCGCAAATATATTCGCAATTTAAGACGCGAACGAGTTTGCCTGTCTACATAGATGTGAGCGCGTGCATCTGCACCGACAGACAGACATGCTGATGTACAATTCAGCATATCTCTTTTTCCCGTTCATGCATTTGAACATACGTACGCGTGCACACGCACACATATAAGCGCGTAACATTTCGACATGAAACGCCAATACATACAAGTTGCTGTACAATAAGACTATCTACTAGATGCGTACATCGTGCTTTAGTGTATTTCTACGACTGCCTTTGACGGTCACTCGTCAAATGGAGCTTCATCCTTTTCTAGAAGACATGGCGCTGCAGAGATTAAAAAAAAAACTGCTTTTGCTTTTATTTGTTACTACTGCTAAACAACTCTCGTTATTTGCATGAACTGAGCTCTTTGCAGTTGTCACAAGCTTAAAAGTGGGATAACTTCTATGCGCAAGGCTGCACCGTGTACACTGCGCGCACATTGCGATCATCACTAAGGCGGCAACACAAGATGGACCGCACCAAATATCGGTTAAAACAGCCTATGGGTTCCGGAACAGTGAAGAAAACTGTGTCCACAATTAATACCATGTCCACAATTAATATCTTCTTAGAAGGCAAACAAGCATTCGTCCTTTCTCAGCTAAAACAGATCACAGAGAGAAGGTTCATTTATTCCTTGCCTATAGATATATAGATCGAAAAAAGTAGAGAAATGCATGTTACTAAGGCGGCTACGAGGCGGTTGAAAAGTTCATGTAGTGAATTTTAACGCGATAGCGTTTAAGAGCTCGTTTCGCAGAAATTCCGGTACGGGCGTCTGCAGTCATGAGCGAAAAATCGGCGTTGTCAGCGAGCCAAAATTCGAGAAAGATGCAAATAAATAAGTAATAAAAATATTCGGTTCGAGTGGGAACCGAAGCCAGGCATTTTGCCTGGTAAGCAGCTGTTCTACCACAGAGCCACACCTTTGCTATGAACTGTTTCTGAAAAAAAAAAAAAGACCGATGGTTACGATAATGCCTAATGCGAATTCTGAGCGCTGCTTCGTGTTGGGGCAGGGCCAAATGTGTTTGAAGTTTGGGCTTTCCGCAAGGTACCGACTGCGCCATAAATCATAATTTTTATGAAGTAGGACAGCACCCACTACGCCATTATTCGTCTTTCTGTGGATAAGCGAGGTACCCGCTTCACGTCCGTAAGGTATTTTGTGCACTTCGTTGATGTTGCATGCGGCTGATGACGATGAATTATGGCTGAGCACTTTGCAGTGGGCGGGAAGCATTAAACCACACACTCCTTGCAGAATTAGCAATGTGTGAGGTTCTTATTTTACTCTTCTGCCACGCTACATTGCATAGGTTAACGCGATCCTTTGCCCGACATGACGCCTGTACAGGGTAGTTTTGCAAATGTGTTTCAAGCACCAGCGGGGCTCTGTGGTAGAATGCTCGACTGCCACGCGGAGGTCCCGCGTTCAAATCCCATTCGATCCTAGGTATCTTTTCATTTTATTTTTTCATGTCTATCGGTTACTTTTTATGTCTATCGGTTACGCCACCGACGGCGACGGCGACGCCGCTGAACGCAGGAACGGGCGCCTAAGAGCTGCGCTCTAAAGAAACCTATACCAATGTCATGTAACGCGAGGAGTCTCCTTAACGCATGTAACGTTGCGTGGCAGAAACTTAGAAACGCACCAGGCGTCAAAACATGGGAATTGCTCAAAGAGTGGCTGGTTTAAAGGCCCGCCCAGACATATTTAATCAGCAGCAGCAGCAGCAGCAGCAAAAGCATCAACAAAGTGAGCAGTTGCGTAGGTGCGTGTGTTGCTTTACAGACGCGTAGTGGGCCCTTCGCTAATTCGCAAAAGGAACAATTATGACTCAGTGGGCACTTCGCAACTGTACTTGGAGTAGGCATTTTAGGATAGTTTGAAACGGCCAATTTTACGCGCATGGACGTTCCTTTCCTTGCGATACGGTTGAGGCTTGCACCGAGGACCGAAGCCAGTCTAGGAATTGAGAAGGCGATGCGCACGGGGCCCGATTACGCTATCGCGTTCTACTCTTGGGAGGAAGTTCAAGCGTCCTGCATCTTTTCGTTTAAAATAAAAACCGTTCAGAATATGGCTTCATACCTGTATGGCTTTAGAGGAGCTAGAGAAGTAATGAAAACATTGTCGCCCTTCTGGGAGAGCTTTCTTTCTCCTCTACCTCACCGGCATCCAGCCACTGACCCGCAAAATCAGGCATGAGATGTCGTAGCGTGAAGTACCCATTACCGTAAGTACCAAACTACTACATGGCGAAACGAAGAGGTGCAAGCGAAGCAGAATAAGAAGCTTCTCATAAAAAAAAGGCCAGGACTGCGCCGAACATATAACACAGTCGCAGAGTAAGCTGGAAGTGGGGCCTCGTAGTCCTGTCACAGTTGAACCGTCTATTCGAGCTGTGAAAGTACTGCTTGCAATTGGAAAGAACCCCATCGTACCGTGCGAACCCACACATTATTGCGCAGAGGGAAAGCAGCCAGAATGTTGCGACAGGCTGCCACCAAGACTCCTAAATGGGATCCAGATGTAATCCTTTTGACGCAAGGACTAGTGCTCCAAAGTCACAAACAAGGGAAAAGCTTCGCTATCTTAGGGATCCTGACAGTAGACACCCGTTGAGAAACGGGAACGATCGTTTTTCCAGAGAAACTAGTACTGCATTTTGTTGTTGTGGTTGCTTGTCATGTGCTTTTCTTGTTTTTGTTTCGTTTTGTTTTTTTTGGCGGGGGGGGGGGGGGATTCGGTGTGTATGTAAAGGTTTTTCTGTATGTTTTTCTTTCGGAGCAAATTGCGCAGGTAGACCCACAGGACTTGGATACTGCGCTTCCATCCATGTCACCGTTTTCTGTATCCTCCCCACCCCTTTTTATTTCTCATTTATTAACTAGGTGTCTGTAACTTTGTTATATTTTTACGTGCTTTATAGTTTGAGGTCTCACGGCTTACCTCTTGTTTTGTGCTAATCGATCTGCTACACGATCTAAAGGTATACCATTTCTTCTCGCGTTCTTGTTTTCTTCCTTTTTTAACAGCGAAGCTAATTAAGCTTATCGTTGTGCCGGGTGGTGCGGACCAAAATGATCATCATCATGAATCGCCACGCGCTCTCTTCGTCCTCTCCTTCCTCTTCGTCCTCTTCTTCGTCTTCTGCTTCGCTCCCACAATACATGCGCAATTTGTCCTGGCGTGGATGCAATAACCTGATGGGCAGGAGAACGAGTAAGGAGAGAGAGGGAAGGAAAGATTTAAAAAGAAAAAGAAAGAAGAATAGGGAGAAAAAGAAAGAGAAGAAAGACAAGTGAAAGAACTAGACAGAGAGAGAAAGAGATAGACGCGCAAACAAAGTGATAGAAACAGCAGAGGGCAAGGCGGAAAGAGAGAGAAAGAAGGAAAGAAAGAGAAAAAATCATACCATCTCTAGAAAAAAAGAAGATTGCGTCCATCTCTAATCGTGGAACTTTCCGTTATAACCTGATTTCGTTGCGTGTTAATATCGGTAGATGAGATTAAGAAGGTTGTAGGTATCACTTGGCAGCAGAAAGCACAGGACCGGGTTGATTGGCGGAACATGGGAGAGGCCTTTGCCCTGCAGTGGGCGTAGACAGGAATGATGATGATGATGATGATGATGATGATGATGATATCGTATAAGGTTGCGGCACTTTGCTATTTGTAACCTTTGCTTTGTTGCACTTTTTTCTTTTTTGTTGCTTTTTTGCTTTTTCCTCGTATTTTTTCTGTTTTGTAGTTACTGGTGCCCCCTTACTCAATGCCCTTCAATGAGCCTGTTAGGCATTTTGAATAAATAAATAAATAGATAGATAAGTAGCCACGCCTAGATAGTATAGCAAGGAGATGTGAAAGGGATGTGATTGTGAGGAGTAAGGAGAGGAGGAGAAGAGAGGGTGAGGCACAGAATAGCCATGCATAGTATATTAATTGGTGGGAAAGGGAAGTGAGGGCGAGGAAGAGGAAAGAACAGGAAGGAACGCACCAGCTCCGCTCATTCCTCAGTCTTCGCGCCAGTAGTGTATAGCTGCCCCATTTTTTTTTTAATTTTCTGTGCCGCATGGCAGTGCGCTAGCTGCTCCTTAGAAGCCTTCCTGAATTACGGGAGAGGCAGCTCGTTAGCAACGCTTCGAGTGTTTAGCTCGCCAGCCGGACGCACACTTCAAATTGTTTACTATAGATGTTACTTCACGTGGTAAACATAAAGCAAAAGCTTATGTGCGTGCACAATACACAAATGCGCTAGTGATGGCATCGACCGAAAAGAAGCAATTTCAGAGCCCCACCCCATGTTCGGTGAAAACAGCCCGCAGCACTCGTTCTCCCATTGTTCGCTTCACAAACAAAGAAACAATGGACAATGAGCAATAAACAAAGGTCAGCATCGCAGAGAGATTGCGTTTCTAACGCGCGGCCGTTATGTTTATTTTTTTTAGATTGGATTTCTTAAGTGTTTCTCGGGTGGTTCTGTACTTTGTTGTTATTGCAGATGCATTGAGGGTCCCTGGATGCCGGATGCGAATGACGTCGCCTAAAATAGTAACACTATCTCCTTTCTCAAAAAAATAAAATAAATAAAGCTAGCTTTGCAGGTCCCGGAGTTCAAACACGTGTGCTACAGAACGCTGTGGGCAGAAGCTTGACAGCAAGATGAGTGCACGACCTTCCGCAAACCGGAAGGGGCCGAGATCCCCGGACACGGTTTCAGCAGTGAAGGCTCTCGCGTCCTCGCAAAATTATTCGCTCATTACACGCACTTGCCGATGCTGAAATTGAGTGACGTTTGTCCGAAGATGTTTTTTAGTCATTTCGTCGAGATAATGTTCGCACATGGGGTGGTAAATTTTTTTTTTTTAAAGTCACTCGGTGCCTTATGCATTTCCCTAAGACGACTCGAAGGTGAAAGCCATCTTCCTTTTCTTCTTAGTCGATTGAATCGATCCCCCCTCCCCCTCCCCCTAAAGCTTTCTGCAAACAACGTGGTTTTGCAGTGCCTCAGAGATCGGAGGCATTGGAAGCTTTTTTTCACCTCACCTGGTTTTGCAGTGCCTCCGGGATCGGCCCACCTTTTACCAAGCGACCATGCCATGACGTCATAACGTGACATCATGTGATGTGACGCCATAGTTACGTCATCATGACGTCATAATGACGTCACGCTATCTAGGCCGCCTGTGACGTCATCGCATGATGATTTTTTTTCATCACTCATGTTGACGCCGACGTCAAATCAAAATCAAAACTTTATTTTCATCTCAGCAAGGGGACAGTGACTTTTCGTGTTCAATGAGGCATCAAAGGCTTTCGCCTTAGGCACGAAGTTGACGGAGCCGCTGATGAAGAGAGCACTACCCACAAATATGAAGAAAGCGGAAAGCCGCCGATTAAGCCCCACAAGGGGTGTTGCGGACAATTAAGACTTTCTTTCCCCAAAAAATAGAGATCCGCGAGCGCGCGTTGCGATATCCTCACTTACTACAAACATCAATCGAGTTCTGACAGAGGAAATCTCAAGCAAAACTTACAAAATAGACTTTCGTGATTCGTCATGAGATCGGTCTGCTGTGACAGCCTGCAGCTTTTAAGAAAATCTGAATTATGATAAAAATATTGAGCGACACCCATCGCGAATCATGTAACCTGAGTCAATTGACGTAGCTTATAAGACAATACTGATACGCATAAATGCGATTCGCTGTAGCGAAGCTACAGCGACTGAAAGACATAAAGAACACACATCTTTGCGAACAGGAATTTCTGCAGTATACACGTAAACGGCTAACATAGAAATAATAGAATCAAGGTTCAAATAATTGCAGGAAGGGGAAGCAAGGACTAGCTTTTTTATATAACTGTCAAGAGGTCAGTTTTAGATAGAGCTAGCATACTACTCGCTGCGTGAAGAAGTGTAAAGGGAGAGACGAAGAGTTCTGATTGAGCGAACAAGTTGAATATGATGAGGACCGAGGCCGTGAAGTACAGTCACTAGAGAGATAAACCGACCACAGCCACAATGTAGCGACAAGGACTTGATAACTGTTTAGGAGGTAAACATGCGGTAAAAAGGTGCGTTAATTACAACGGGAGGTTTCCATGTGAGGGTTTCACCTTTACAAACATAGGGCGCACTTCCTGTTCCCCGCAGTGGTGAACACGTGTCGTTATTATACCGTCCAATGGTGTCACGAATGCGGAGCTACTGTGCAACAGACGGCGGGTGCCTTTGCCAGGACAAAACTGTCGTGGGCGCTCTACGCGATAACGACCTCCGTAAATGCTCGCCCCAATTTACACACAATAGCGCGCGCAAAAAAAAAGGTTGCGCCCGGTCGCTTCTCACGTAATGTGACGCCCATGTAAACGGATCGTGAGAACACTTCGCACCTGCTTCCTTACGTTCGCCACATTAGCTTCTCAGGGCGATGCGCGACGGGAATTGGCCGAAACGACGTCGTGCGAACAGGAAGCTGGTTCAAATGACCGTATCCAATGACATTTCTTCGGCAATAAAAGCGTGAGAGGCTGGTGTATGTAGTTCAGCGGTTGTCAAGGCCTAGCACAGCTCGCGGGCACGGAAGGTGATACACAGATCTCGCCACACAGAAAGCGGCCGCGACATATGCGTGTCACGATGTATCGAATCCTCACGCGGAAGAAGAAGCAGGCGGAAACCGCTGCGGGAAGCACCTTGAGAAAAATGCGCGAATTTTTTCGGTTCGTGCGAATCGGTCCTTCACTTGCATAACACCGTTTCTTTCGAAGAACCCGGAAGCTCTTAATTTACGCGCAAAGAAATGCGCACTTGAGTGAGGACTACTGTCACTCAAAGTGACACGAAGCGACGACCCAATTAAAGTTGGAACGTGGGGAACAATGCAAACAGGAAGGTTCTTCTCTGTAAAGGTGTCAAAAGGGTCAAATCAACGGACGTCTCTTCAAGCGCTCGCTTCACTCCCGTGAAGAGGGCTGCACCACCGGTGAGAGAGGAACCGCTTTCACAGCGGCCACGCCACTCCGCCCAGACAGACCCCGCTCTCTTCCGCAGTTTTTCCTCGGGCCCTCCCAGGTCGTTATTGTGGCAACGTTGCTGTTGTGGAATGGTGAGAGCGAGCACAATGCGACTGAGAAAACAACAAGGGCAGCGGTCAGCGAGGTGTGCTCGGGGTCAATCACGTATGGACCTTCGTTGACTCAAATACAAGTCATTTATGGCTTCGGCCCTCGGCCACGGTCGTCAGCACCCCGATATTAATGGTGGGTGAACGATCCCAGTTGGCGACGTATTTAACTGGCGCGGGAAGTGATACGGCGGTGTTTCAGAAGATATCAACTTGGTAGTCTGCGACTGCAATTGCATTGTTATAGAAGTTCTATTCGGTGAAAGTGCGCGTTTGAAACTCGCCGGTCGCAACTCGTCCGCCAGCCGCCATTGTGGTACAGTGGATTACTACGGTGCTGGACCGCTGACACTAAGGATGTGGATTCGATCCCGGCCGCGGCGGTAGCATTTCTCTGGAGACGATATGCTAGAGACCCGTGTACTTAGATTTATTTATTTATTTATTTATTTATTTATTTATTTATTTATTTATTTATTTATTTATTTATTTACAGCATACTGCGACCGAAAGACCAAGCACAGGAGCATCGCCAAAACTAATTGACAAATTGGAAGCAATAAATTGAAAACTAATTGAAAAAATGGAAGCAATAAAAACAGTGTGAGGAAATAGAGCACAGTATAACAAATAAATGTACTAAAATGACTGCAAGATAATACAAATAATGACTACAGAAATATATGCAATGTGAGACAGTCACAATAGCCTGTTTTGTATGGTTGTGAACAGAAAGACACGTAGTTATCAAAGTGGTGGTGGTGGTGGTAACAACTTTATTCAGAACTCCGGCAAATTCGTGGCCTGGGCCTAGGCCGCCCCCGAGGAGGACCGGAGACCCTGTCTCCTCGCCGCCTCACGGGCTTGCTGGATGGCCCACAGTTGATCTTGCAGGTTTGAGCTGCGCAGCGCGGCCGTCCACCGCGCCGCAGCTTCATCTGGGGAGACTGCATGTTCTTCGCCTATAACCGCGCATTCCCAGAGAATGTGCCTAGAGATGCGTGAGTCCAGCCGCATAATTTGCAGTTATCGTCTGAATAGACGTCTGGGTATATCCTCCTGAGGTGAACGGGGTTGGGGAAGGTCTGGGTTTGTAATTGCCTCCAATCTACCGATTGGGCCCTGTCGAGTTTGGGGCTTGGGGGTGGATAAATACACCTGGATTTTTGATAAAATTTTGTAATGTCACAGTATCTAGTCATTCTGTCTCTCTCTGTCCAGCCCTCCTCTGGATTTGCATCCCCTGGAGAGGACCTTTCTACACGAGCGCGGAACGTGAGACCTCGCGCTACGCGATGGACCTCTCCATTGAGGTTGGGTACGGGGGGTGTGGGGGGACGTATGAGCCGGGAACCATATAATGTGTCGTTCCTCCGTCTCTTCAGAGGTGATATAATTCGCGTTCGCTTTGAGGATAGCCGCGGCCTCTGGTGAAATTCTGCCTTGTGCATAATTTCTGACCGCCGCCTGCGAGTCACTTATTATATACCTGCAACCGGGGCAAACGATGGCTAGGGCGATCGCCACTTCTTCCGCTGCCTCAGGGTTTTTTCCGCGTACACTACACGAGCTGACCAATTGTTTATCAGTGTTGAGGACTGCCACTGGAATGCACGTTGATCCGCGTATTCTGCTGCGTCTAACAAACAGCGCTTCCTTGTCCCTACCGAATGCTTGTAGTAAAGACCTGGATCTACTCTCTCTTCGACCCTGATTGAGTTCGGGATGCATGTTCTTAGGTAGGCTAGCCACCTGGAGCTTTTCTCTGATCGAGCTTGGGAGGGATTCTTGTCGCCGTGCTGCTTGTGATAGGCTATCCCCAGTTTGTCCAGGATGCTCCTGCCCGTTCGTGTCCTGGTTAGTCCTCTCGAGTTGCGAGATCTGTTGAGCCTCTATCAACTCTTCGAGCGTATTGTGGATGCCCAGCTGTAGTAGAAGTTCCGTGCTTGTGCTATCAGGAAGGCCCAGCGCCATCTTGTGTGTTCTTCTAATTAGAGTGTTAAGCTTGGCCTTTTCTGCAGTGTACCAGTTGTGGTAGGCGGCCACGTAGGTTATGTGACTAATGACGAAGGAGTGTATGAGTCGGACGACACTGGCCTCCTTCATACCGCGATGTCTGTTGGTGATTCTTCTGATGAGCCTCATCGTGTTCGTGATTTTAGTCTCCAGATTCCTGATCGTTGCTCCGTTGGCGCCGTTGGATTCTATGATGAGTCCGAGCACCGTTATCTGCTTGACCTTTGGTATTTCGTTTCCTTCTTTGGTGCGTACGCAGATGTCTTCGTGCTCGGCATGCCGGATGTAAACACTTGGGGGGCCTTCCCTTAAGCGTCGGGCGGGTAGAGGAGAAGTTCAGATTTTTCTGGCGAGCAGACAAGACCGGTTCCTACGAGGTACTGTTCCACTACCTCAACCGCGGTCTGTAGCCGCTGCTCGATTTCTCCGTCGCTTCCCTCGCATACCCCAAATCGTAATGTCGTCTGCGTATATGGCGTGATGCACTCCCTCTATGGCGTTTAGGCGTTCGGGGAGGCCGATCATAACAAGATTAAAGAGCATCGGCGAGATGACAGAGCCTTGTGGGGTGCCGACGCTGCCCATACTCCTGTCCTCTGATGCGAGTTTGCCCAGCGTTAACGAGACACTCCTGTTAGTGAGGAAATCCTTAACGGTAGTTGTACGCTCGCTTGCCTAGATTTAGTGCGGCCATCTTGCATAGTATGGCTGCGTGAGCTGCGTTGTCGAAGGCTTTCTTGAGGTCTAATCCTAGAATGGCCCTGGTACCATCTTGTCTTGTTGTCAAGTACCTGGTGTTTGATTTGCAGCATTGCATCCTGCGTGGAGAGATGAGCTCGAAACCCGAGCATGGTGTCCGGATACGCTTCGATGTCGTCCAAGTGTGCGTTGATACGACTGAGGAAGGCGTGTTCCATCAACTTTCCGACGCACGACGTAAGGGATATAGGGCGAAGGTTGTCAAGATTTGGGGGTTTTCCGGGCTTGGGGATGAGCACCATTTTCCGCTCTTTTCCATTGGTCAGGTATGGATCCTCGGGTCCAGCATTCGTTGATGTACTTGGTCAGTTCGGAGATGGTCTCTTTGTCTAAGTTACGAAGGGCCTTATTGGTTACGCCATCCGGTCCCGGGGCCGATTTGCTATTGAGCTTTTGCAGAGCGGCCCCAGATTTCCGCCTCGTCAAAGTCTCTGTCCAGAGAGGGGTTGTGGTCTTCCCGTGTATTCCACGTGTGGAATAACTGGGTTCTGAGGGGCGTATCGGTCGCAGAGCTCGGAGAGGATTTCTTCTTCGGTCTTGGTGTGTGTGTGTATTATCCTGCGCATGGTTTCCCTATGTGTTGTCGTGGTCTTGGTCGGGTCTAGCAGATGTCGGAGCAGGCGCCACGTGTGACCGGTGCCATCCGTCTGTCCATCGTGTTGCAGATCTCGTCCCATTGCTGTTTACTAAGAGTTCTGCAGTGTTCTTCAATTTGTTTGTTGAGTAATGCAATGCGTTTCCTCAACTTCCTGTTGTGTTTTTGTTTCTGCCACCTGGCCTGTAATGATCGTTTGCCTCCCACATGTGCACCAGGCGGCTGTCTATCTATCGATGGGAAGTTCTGGCGCCACGGTCTTTGTAACATCTTTGACGTCAGCCATAACTTTTTCGGCCCATTGTTGATGTCCGTGATGGGTTCGTGCGTCATTCCGGCCCTATTCTGACGGAACTTATCCCAGTCTGTCCATTTGAACGTTTTGTTTGGTTTCTCTTTCTAAAGTATCCGATATTTAGTTTCGAGAATTCTGTGATCGCTACCAAGGTCTTCGAACGTGTTTTTCCAACTTGATCCTCTCGTGTTCTTCACTAATGTTAGGTCAGGTGTGGTGTCTCTTGCCAGCCCGGTTCCCATTCTTGTGGGGGAGCTGGGGTCGGTGATGAGAGTAAGGCCTGTCTCCTGTATGTCTTGCCATAATGCCTTGCCTTTGGCTCTCGTGTAGGCGTAACCCCACGCTCCGTGCGGGGCGTTAAAGTCTCCCCCGATTAGTAAAGGGTGCGAGCCCGCAAGATCGGCGGCCCTCTTAAATAGGGTTAGGAAGCGCTGTCGTATGTGCGCAGGGTTGCTGTATAGATTGAGAATGAACGTGCTGGATTGGTTTTTGCTTTTGGGTATAATTTCTACGAATACATGTTCAACTTGCGCTACTGTAATGTCATGACGAACGACCACTAAGCCTTTCCTGACCAAAGTAGTTACCGCGCGGTTCTCCCCAGAGGAGGGACCGATGGCTTGGTAACCTGGAAGTTTGGCTAATCCGTGTGTCTCTTGTAACATTATTACGTCTGGTTTCGATTTGCTTTTAATGTATTGTTGCAGGATCGGTTTTTTAGCGGCGTAGCTCCTACAATTCCACTGCCAAATCGTCAGCTCGCCTCTTTTACCGCGTTTGCCTATTTTGTTCTGTTCGTGAGGTGGAGGACTGGGAGTGGTGGACTGAACGACCCCAGATACTGCCGCAGTGCTTGTAGCGGCGTTTTGGAATTGATTAGATGCGACCCCAGTTGTGGGGGCCCCTGCAGTAGTAACTGGCTGCAGTTTGGCTACCCTGAGACTTAAGGTGGCTACGTTATTTTCGAATTTGTCAAGTCTCGACATATGGTCGAGATCGCCAACGTGAGATTACCGACGGCTTCTGCTTGGTCTTTCAGTGCACTTTGCATTTCCGTTAATTTCTGCCCTAGATCGGTAAGCTGTGATCCGGTTTGGCTGATAACTGCCGGAGCCTTTCTCTTAGGTGGCGGAGGGTTGTCGTCTTCCTC